>NW_027397067.1:6514842-6589281 GCF_003265705.2 Callorhinus ursinus
TCATCATCAAGACAGTATGTTATTGGCAGAAAAACAGACACATAGATCAATGGAACAGAATAGAGAGTCCAGAAATGAACCCTCACCTCTTTCGTCAACTCATCTTCGACAAAGCAGGAAAGAATGTCCAATGGAAAAAAGACAGCCTCTTCAACAAATGGTGTTGGGAAAATTGGACAGCCACATGCGGAAGAATGAAACTGGACCATTTCCTTACACCACACACAAAAATAGACTCAAAATGGATGAAAGACCTCAATGTGAGACAGGAATCCATCAAAATCCTAGAGGACAACACAGGCAGCAACCTCTTCGACCTCAGCTGTGGCCTCTTCTTCCTAGAAACATCGCCAAAGGCAAGGGAAGCAAGGGCAAAAAATGAACTCTTGGGACTTCATCAAGATTAAAAGATTTTGCACAACAAAACCGAAAGACAATCAATAGAATGGGAGAAGATATTTGCAAATGACATTTCAGATAGGGTGCTAGTATCCAAAATCTATAAAGAACTTATCAAACTCAACACCTAAAGAACAAATAATCCAATCAAGAAGTGGGCAGAAGACATGAAAAGGCATTTTTCCAAAGAAGACATCCAAATGGCCAACAGACACATGAAAAGTGCTCAACATCGCTCGGCATCAGGGAAATCCAAATCAAAACCTCACTGAGATACCACCTCACACCAGTCAGAATGGCTAAAATTAACAAGTCAGGAAATGACAGATGTTGGCGAGGATGTGGAGAAAGGAGAACCCTCCTACACTGTTGGTGGGAATGCAAGCTGGTGCAGCCACTCTGGAAAACAGTATGGAGGTTCCTCAAAAAGTTGAAAATAGAGCTACCATAGGATCCAGCAATTGCACTACTGGGTATTTACCCCAAAGATACAAATGTAGTGATCCTAAGGGGTATGTGCACCCCAATGTTTATAGCAGCAATGTCCACAATAGCCAAACTTTGGAAAGAGCCAAGATGTCCATCATCAGATGAATGGATAAAGAAGATGTGATATATATATGGAATATTATGCAGCCATAAAAAACAGGAAATCTTGTCATTTGCAACAACGTGGGTGGAACTGGAGGTATTATGCTAAATGAAATAAGTCAATCAGGGAAAGACAAGTATCATATGATCTCACTGATATGAGGAATTCTTAATCTCAGGAAACAAACTGAGAGTTGCTGGAGTGGTGGGGTGTGGGAGGGATGGCGTGTCTGTGTGATAGACACTGGGGAGGGTATGTGCTATGGTGAGAGCTGTGAATTGTGTAAGACTGATGAATCACAGACCTGTACCTCTGAAACAAATAATACATTGTTAAAAAGAAAAAGAAGAAGAAGAAGACATTAGGAAGGGAAAATAAAGCAGGGGAAATCAGAAGGGGAGACAGACCATGAGAGACTATGGACTCTGAGAAACAAACTGAGGGTTTTAGAGGGGAGGGGCTTGGGGGATGGGTTAGCCCAGTGATGGTATTAAGGGGGGCAAGTATTGAATGGAGCACTGGGTGTTATATGCAAACAATGAACCATGGAACACTATGTCAAAAACTAATGATATGGGGCGCCTGGGTGGCTCAGTCGGTTAAGCGGCTGCCTTCGGCTCAGGTCATGATCCCAGGGTCCTGGGATTGAGCCCCACATCTGGCTCCCTGATCAGCAGAAAGCCTGCTTCTCCCTCTCCCTCTGCCTGCCACTCTGCCTACTTGTGCTCTCTATCTATCTGTCAAATAAATAAGTAAAATCCTAAAAAAAAAAACTAATGATATAATGTATGGTGACATAACATAATAACATAAAATTAAAAAAAAATTTTTTAAATAATAAAATAAATACCAAAAGAAATTTTTAAATAAGGCTCAAAGAAAACACCTAATGCATTTAAAGAAATATGGCAAGTTTAATAACACTCATTAACATTACAATATAAAATATATGACAAACCTAGGACCAAACATGTATCATATGTTATGTTAATAAGGCTTAATATTAACATGTGAATGTGGATGTTAATAAGACTTAACTCACCTGTCTGAAGACAAAGATTTTTTTATTTGGTTCACAAATCAAGATCCCAGTAAGTACTATATGTAAGAGAGTTACAGAAAATGACAGTATATTGAAAGCCTTTAAAAAAATAAATAAATAAAAAGAAGTGTTACAGTATTTCTATTCCTTTAGTGCTCAAGGTTCTTGGTCACACCACTTCGAAGAATGAAAAGGTAGACAGGATGAAGAGTGGTGGGCAGCAAGGCAAAGTTTATTGAGCGATAGTACAAAGCTGAAGAGGGAGGGGACCTGAGAGGGTTGCCCTTTTGGCATTCACATCCAGGGTTTTTGTTTTGTTTTGTTTTTCTTTTTTTTTTTTAGGATTTTATTTATTTGTCAGAGAGAGAGAGAGCAACAGCAAATGCACAAGCAGGTGGAGGGGCTGAGGGAGAAGCAGCCTCCCCGCTGAGCAAGGAGCCTGATGTGGAACTCGATTCCAGGACCCTGGGATCATGACCTGAGCTGAAGGCAGACACTTAACCAACTGAGCCGCCAGGGGTCCCACATCCAGGGGTTTTTATAAACTCTTGCGGAACCATCTTGAGCATCCTGAGTGCGGGCCCCCTGTGGATTGGCCGCCAAGGTATGCCAATCAGGGCTTTGATCATGCACCTGTCTACCTATCGGGTTATTGGGTTATTGTTCATGTGTTGATGGTCTTTGGGGCTGGCATTTGGAGACAAACTGCCTCAACTTGTGATAGTGACTGATGTCTTATGGTCAATTGTTTTGTCTCAAGATGTTTTGCAAAAGTCATTTCTGCAGAGGCTGCTAGACAGGATGCTATTGTGGTCTTACATAAGCTGTAAAGCAGTATGCTAGTGCGGTTTTGTCTTAGCTCCCTGCTTTCTTGTTGGGAACCCTGACCCTGACTACCTAAGTGTCCAATTAACTTTTGACAGAATTAGCAAAGCTGTAGTAGGCAAATAGAAACACTTTGAAGTCAGGGTAGTGATCCTAGTATTAGACAAAAATAGAATTCAAACAAGAACACATTAAAGAAGACAAAACACAAATTTCCATGCCAAAAGCCACAATTTGCAATGAAGATAGAAGAGTCATAAATGTCTATCACCAAATAACACATTAGTCACCTTTAAAAAATAGAAACTACAAGAGAAGCAAAAAGATAATAGGTTAAAATATGCTAATGGTAGGAAACTTTAGAAAAGATGTCTTTCCTATTAGCAGGATATGAAGTTTAATATAGAAGGGCTGCTGCATTGATTATGCTGCTTATATTTACTACAGTCTTACCTATTTCTGCACTTATTGGGTTTATTAAAGTTTCCTACCATTAGCATATTTTAACCTATTATCTTTTTGCTTCTCTTGTAGTTTCTATTTTTTACTTTATTTCTCAGTAAATTCTACTTTTTAGGAGTTTACCCTAAAGTTATACCTGCAACAATATGAAAATGTGTATGCACAAGGGTATTAATTGCAGCATTGCTGGCAATTGCAAAAATCTTGGAAATAATTTAGATGTTCACACACAGAGTAGTTGAATAACCTATGGTCATTCCACACAGTGTGAACTGAGCAGTAGATAAAAACATGGGGGAGATCTTTAGTTCATAGAAAGGCATTAAAACGTGCCTCAGTACACACACACACACACACACACACACACACACACACACACACATACACACACAATTACTTTCTTATGATCTGTTGAACACTGGAAATTTTTTCTAAACTTTTTTCCCCCACATGACTTTTTTCAGTTTTCTTTTTGTTTTTAACAAGTTAACATTCCTCAGCCAGGTTTCCAGTGTATTCTCTTTACCAGTTTTATTTTTACTGTTTCTTATTTTTGCCCAAATTGATTAAATCTCTAAGTCCTTTTCTTTTATAGCACTGTTCATTTATATGAGAGGTACCCAATAGAGGTAAAGTTGGGTATAAAGCCAAAAGGGAGCTTTCATTTTTTTATCACTACTTTCAAAGAGTCTCAATTCTAAACACTTCTCCCACATCCATAAACATCCTATAGGACTCAGTGTAATCTAGCTATTATTTATGATTTTTTTACCTCAGTGGTTCAATTGCTTATCAAATTGACTTTTATAGCCCCTACAAAGAACATTTTGTTATACTTGAAACAGTCTCAAGGTAATGAAGAACAAATGACTTTCTAGAGCTGAGGCACTGAAAGCCATAAAAGACATAAAGCCTGTAGAATTATGTCAAATGGCACTGTGCCACATGAAAGCAAAAACAATGTCTCAATGGTTTACTCCTATTTTTAGAAATGAATTTGATGGAAACAAGCCAATGAAAAAATGTAATGACATGTGACATGACATAAAAACAGTAGTTCCAAGTACATTTTGCTTTTAATAACTAAAAGTATGTCCATCTGGTACAAAATAACCAGGACCAAAAGCAGCAAGTGCATTTTTAATTAACTAATTTCCAGTATGACAAAATAAAATCAATTGGTATATATACTCAGAAAGAGGGGTGGGGGAAGAGAAGGGTAGCTGTGACCCCAGCTGGAGAGGATGGGAAAGGCACCCTGAGCTGGGGCCTGTCACATCCACTCAGGTCCTCTTGCATTTTTGGCCAAGACTGAAAAGCCCATGAATATAAGATAAACTACCAACTTTACCCTAATTTGTGTAAGCTGTGGCACCAGAATAAAAGAGAGCTGTGATGTGTGGATGTGTGAACTTCTCTGAGATGTTTCAAAATAATCTACCCTGAAATAAAACTGAAAAATTATACCCAAGTCCTGTGCCAGTTGGCCAAAGTGCGGCATGTGTCTGTGTGTGTGTGTGTATAGTTGTGTATCCGTGTATTGATGGGAAAATGAGAGGCCCCAGACAGGGAGAAGATGGGTCTTCTCAAAGGACTAAGAGTTTAATATTTTTAATTCCAAGTTAGCTTCAAAGAGATGAAAATAACAGCTTTGGCTACAATGGGGATTAATAGGGACATGTGGAGCATAATAATGATAAAAAGTAAACATTTTGTGATTTGCTTTGACTTTCATATCTCCATTTTATAGAACACCATAACTCAATGGCCCTACTTGAATATAAATTCTATTTTTAATTTAAGTAAGTAATCACTTATCGAATCAATTCCCAATGTGATATTTTTAGACATGAATTATCTGATCTTACTTTTTAATACTCAGAAGACTGACTTCACTCTATTTTAATTACAAAATAAAACTCCACTAATGGTCCTAGAATGACCCTCTTGACTACATATTGATCAAGTTAAATGGATAATAGACACCCTTCTTTCTCCTGTCCTTCCAGGCAATTCACAGTATAATAGTCATACAGTTTGTATGGTGGAAAAGCTATACTAAATGCTGTTTGATACAGAAAACAAGCTGATGGTTGCCATAGGGGAGGAAGTGAGGGCAAATGGGTGAAAGAAAGTGGGAGGTACCGGCTTGCAGTTATGGAATGAATAAGTCACAGGGATAAAGGCACAGCATAGGGAATATAGTCAATGGCATTATAATAGCATTGTGCAGTGACAGATGGTAGCTACATGTGTGGTGAGCATAGTTGAATCGCCATGTTGTACACCTGAAACTAATGTAACATTTTATAACAACTATACTTTAAATAAATAAATACATACATTCATATGTGAATAAATACATAAATAAATAATTGCTATTTGGAATGCAAATACCATATAAACTCAGGTAGCTTTCCTTCATTTCTAGACTCTATAGATAATGTGCTTCCTGTCCATGTTTACACTGATGTGTATGATCAAAGAATGAGTGTGATTTGTAATATTTTTGAAGAAGACACAATATAATGTACCAAAATGATATAATCTGCAAGTTCTAGCTAGACTTTTTTCTAATCACGATTTATCATAAAGAATATATCTTTTGAGTAAAATAAATGGAAGTAGGTGACTTAGATAAGAAGTAGAGCAGTAAAATTCTCAGTGCTCTCAAGAAAAACCATCCTTCTCTCTTGGCCATTTGTGCTACATTGATTCAAACCATCCAGGTCAAATTTGGCATGATCTCATCCTGATTGTCAAAGCAAACTGATTGTCAAAAGTATGTAAAAAAAAATTCTGCACAGCAAAGGAAACAATGAACAGAACTAAAAGGCAACCTACTGAATGGGATATTTGCAAATGACATATCCAATAAAGGGTTACTATCCAAAATATATGAAGAACTTATAAAATTCAACACTCAAAAAACAAATAATCCAATTAAAAAATGGGCAAAAGACATGAAAAGACATTTCTCCAAAGAAGACATACAGATGGCCAATAGACACAGGAAAAGATGCTCAACATCATTCATCATCAGGGAAATACAAATCAAAACTACAGTGAGATAGCAACTCATACCTGTCAGAATGGCTAAAATCAAAAACACAAGAAGCAACAAGTGTTGGCAAGGATGTGGAGAAAAAGGAACCCTCATGCACTGTTGGTGGGAATGCAAACTGGTACAGCCACTGTAGAAAACAGTATGGAGGTTCCTCAAAAAATTAAAAATAGGACTATCCTACAATCCAGTAATTGAACTACTGGGTATTAACCCCCCAAATACAAAAACACTAATTCAAAGGCAAATGTGCATGCTTATGTTCATTGCAACATTATTTACAATAGCCAAATTATGGAAGCAGCCCAAGTGTGCATCCCATCAAATGATGAATGGATAAAGATGTGGTATATATATACAATGGAATATTGTTCAGCCATAAAAAAGAATGAAATCTTGCCATTTGCCACAACATGGATAGAACTAGAGAGTATCATACTAAGCGAAATAAGTCAGGCAGAGAAAGACAAACACCATATGATCTCACTCATATGTGGAATTTAAGAAACAAAACAAACAAGCAAAGGGAGAAAAAGAGAGACAGAGACTCTTAATTTGTAGAGAACAAACTGATGGTTACCAGAGGAGAGGTAGGTGGGGGGATGGGGGAAAAGAGGGGACGGGGATTAAAGAGTATACTTTGGGGAAATGCTTGTTCATGTCTTCAAACTGGTATATAGAAATGCAACAGACTCCGTGCACTGATTTTACATCCTGTGAATTTGCTTAATTCCTGTATTAGGTCTAGCAATTTTTTGGTGGTTTTTAGGGTTTTCTACATAGAGCATCATGTCGTCTGTGAAGAGAGGGAGACAAACCATAAGACTTTATTACATAATCAAACAGGTGGACAGAACCAGGTAATACACTAAGTCCTGTGTGTATTTTGGTCTGTTTTTGAGGGTGTGAACCAAAGGTAACAGGTACACAAAAGGGGGTGATCCAATCTACCAGGGTAGTCAAGCAAGGCTTCAGAGACTAAGTGATATTTGAGATAGACCTTGAAAGAAGCCTGCAGACCAAAAAAGGGGAGCTCAAAATAACATGATCAAAGAGAGAGTTGTGAACATGGCAAGTGTTCATGGAGAGGTCAGTGTTGCTCAGCATAGCGGTGATCCTCACCCTTTTGCCAGGCACCTTAGAAAACACTAACCTGAAGCTGGACCAGAATCATTTGGGCCAGATCATTCAAGAACGGTTCCTTTTAGAGTTTGCTTAGTGTTTGGTATAATCCCATATTGGATGGCAACGGAGTTGGAGTTGTTCTTGAAGACAAGGCAAAGCCAATGCTTTATAGTTGAACAGTTCTTTTAACTTTTAAAAACTGCTTTTAAATCCGCATTCCCTTTCTGGCATAAAATCTCCACTTGAATTCCTGGGGTATAATCTATTGAAATGAAGTAGAGAAAAGGAAAATGATCTATATCACACAAGCAAAATAATCTTTCTTTATGTCATTTTCTGGAAAGTGTAAGCAAGAGATTATTTGTTTGCTTAAGTAGCTCTAATTACTCTATCAAAAGAAAGAACATCATCTCAGTGTTCCATTGACCTCTTCTCAGCAGATCTCTTCTATCTGCAACTGTCCCAACTTGGATTCCTGCCCTCCACCTACTCAAGTTCTCGTATGTTCACATGCTCCCTAGTAAATGGACACAGTGTTCTAAGTAAACCTTTGCCAATTTTAGTGTTTAGGAGAAATAAGTATTTTATCCAAGCCTCTGTGAAGTGTTTGTGTTTTAAATGCATTCAGAATTTCTAAAATGCAGCCAACACAAAGCTTTGACACTTAAAAGCAACCAGACAACAGCTTGTAGAATTAAGGCAACTAAGATCTTCAACTTTCTTCTAGACCATGAAGTCTGATTATTTGGGACACCTTATAAACTGTTTTTCCTCACTACTGTAGCATGGTTCCCATGAAAGAGATCATATTTCCTTTGTCTTGTGGGCCTGTTTGTGATTGCTACTGGAATCTCCCAATTAAGCAAAACTGATGCATTAAAAAAAAATCCCTCTGCTACTTTCTAAGGTGGGGAGAACATTTTTCCAAAAGTACGGCCATTTCTTACTTGATATACACAGATTCTCCACACCATTCATGTGCCAGCTTATTCCAACAGTTTACACAGACATAGCTACAGGTCATGTTACAATATGAAATATTTTAAAGGCACAAGGCGTTTTTTACATGTTTCCATGTTCATGTAAATTAACTAACATAATTTAATGTGCAAAACACATACAAGGATGTGAGATTGTCCCATCTACTTCCCCCCTTCCTGCTGACCCAGTGTTCTGCCAGTTAATGATCCCAGGGCACTAAGTTGGGGTTCACTTTATACCTTAGGAGAATGTAGCTACAAGGACATGACCTTGGATTTTATTAGAAAGTCAATATATCCTCTCATCTATCACACAGAAATCTTGCCTCTTTCAGGATTCCCCTAAAATTCCCTCAATTGTTCTCTTCAAGCCTGTTTTGTTTTTCAGACATTTATCAACCACTACTATATACAAGCACTACAAGTCTCTTGAAATCTCTCTTAATCCTCTGAGTGTCTGGCCTGGCCTGGACTCACTGACATATTAGTGAGTAGATCTCAATTCTTTTTTTTTTAAGATTTTATTTTTATTATTTATTTATTTATTTATTTATTTATTTATTTATTTGAAAGAGAGAGAGGGAGGAGAGAGAGCACAAGCAGGGGGTGGCGCAGAGGGAGAAGCAGACTCCCTGCTGAGCAAGGAGCCCAATGTGGGGCTCAATCCCAGGATCCTGGGATCATGATCTGAGCCGAAGGCAGATGCTTAACTGACTGAGCCACCCAGGTGCCCCCTCAAGTCTTTATTGTAATGCAAGAAAGTAAACAAGGATTGGACCATGAAAGGCACTTGGCAAGAATGATGGCAGGATGCTAAAATGACAGCTTAAAACAAACTGAAAATCAGATTCATTTTATTTTAATGACACTACTCATTGCATAAAGAAACAGAACAGAAGGCATTGCCATGACTCTCCTAGTAACCAGGTCTATCTCATTGTTCATTAATTACCAGGAAAGAAGAAATGTAGTTTAAGGATGCAAAACAAAAAGCATATTCAGAGCTCTCAATACACGTGCACACACAGATATGCAAGAATACCGACTTATTCACAGCACTGTGGTTGGAAACATTGAATATATATTTCTGTGCCTCACAGCCAGTTTCTCAGTCTAGCAGAAGACCGGGTTCAAAGGAGGACAAGTCTGGGGAGTGACCAGTGCCCCACGCTGCCCCCTTTAACAATAATGTAGTGAAGGGCTTACGGTGCCAAGGCAACGAGATAGAGGAGACAAGGGCTGGGCACAGACGTCAGGCAGCCGCTCCCGGCAGGAGAGGCATGGAGATGAGCACCCCTGTGCACAGAGACGCTGGAGCGCTTTGGACGCAAACACAAACCACAGAGCAACGGAGCAACCTGACAGGGTGGCAGGAAAAATCTGTCTCCCGTGAGTCTTTTAAAGCAAATTGGAAGAGCAGAAAGGCATCTCTGATTTGTAAGAAATCATCAGTAGATTGTCTTAGCTCAGCCACTGCAGTGGAATTAAAGTGTCTTGAAAAATAAGGGGTATGAGATAAAAAAAATGTCTTCAAATCATCATCGCTTAAATTTCTGAAGTTCCTTCCTTCCTGAGACCTGACGGTCCACTGAGTATCTGAAAAACACTCCCCCCTGCTTTGGGAAAGCATTAGTCCATGCTGACACTTCCAATATTCATCAGCATTAAGGATTCACATTCTTCATTATTTATTTGCAAAATTATTGATCCCAAGCACCCACCTACTACGTGCCAGATGCTAAACTGCCTTCTGGCAAAAGATCAAAATGGAATGGGGAAAGAAACATGCTAACTAACGAAGACAGTGCACCAAAGTGCAGGCATATGTCAGGCTCCCCCGGCCTTAAGAGGAGTAATCCATTCTGCAAGCTAGGAGGGGGGCCAGGGGCAGAGGGGCCATGGCAGAGGAGCTGATATTCAGGCTGCATCTGAAAGGATGAGAGCACTTTGCAGGTAGAAATTCAGAAGAATTGCAGGGGACAGAGCAGGGATGGCAGGTTCTGAGCATGAGCAAAGCTGGGTAGCAGGAATTTATCTGCACCAAGAAGACAAAAGGGTGTTCTAAGAGGCAGGGAGGAGGATGGTTGTGAGCACAGCTCTGCTGCTAGGCTGACTGGGATGCGAGTCCTAACACCATCACTAACTTACAGGTAATCTCCGCGCCTCAGTTCGTTCATCTAAACGCCAGGGTCATAATGGCAGCCATCAAACATATTTGGAATTCTCTGAGCTACACAGCTCAGTTAAGTGTTCGTGCTGCCTGGATGTTCTATGCTCCCCAAGGCATTTCTTACATGCATTCTTCCTGAAGAGATTGTTTGGTTTGGTTTTTGTTTTTAGGTTATATGGAGCCCACTCAAACAAAAGGGCAGTTTCTTAGGGAAAGGTCAGAAGGTAAAGCTGAGCCACCCAGGGATGAGACCTGCACTGACACCTGGGTCAGTAACAAAGTGTCAGCTCCCTGTGGGGCCAGAGGACCATCCATCTCTCATTTTCCCTGTGTTTCCTCCTCTACACTCCCCCTGTCAACCTGATTCTTCTGGCCTCTCAAATCCATCCTCCACAAAGCCAAAGAATGTTCTCCAAAATGAAAACCTGAACATGACATTTCTTTGCTTCAAACCCTTCAGGAGCCTCTCATTACCTACAAGATTGATTCCAGGCTATATTTTTCCATCAAAACCCTGCAGGATGTCCCCTTTCCCATGAGTATTTCACCTCCCTTCCTCCACTATCACCATCATTCCTGATGCACATAATCATCCAGCCTTGTACACAACTTCTTGTACCTTACATATGCCACTTTCACTGGACGTGGAGTTAACTTTTTATAAATCTGTCTTCCCTACTATTCCAAATGCTACTTAAAGGCAAGAGTTGGGCATAATCACTTGTATTCTTACTGCCCAGCTCAGTGAAGGCACTGGTAGCTTTTAAGTAACACTTGCTTGTCTGAACCATCCTAAAAATTCGGGGCTGTTATAAGCAATGGGAGGCATGGTCATATTTCTGCTTGGAGAATAATCATTTTGGCCACAGAGAAAAGAATAGGTTAAAGTGAGAAGAAAGTGGTCACAGAAAGGTCAGTTAGGAGACTTTCAGCACAATCCCCACTGAGATGACAAGGAAAAAATCTGCATGTTAAGGTAATATTCATGCACAGTAGCTGATGTGGAACTCAGTTACCTAATCAAACCATTTAGACACAAATTATTTGTTTGAATACACAGGTAATTATTGCAAAGGTGGCTTTGGAAAGTAAAATGTTCACGAAGGGTTTTCAAGTCTTTGCTTGATCCTATGTCTCAAGTATAGAAGGTCTGACAGTTTCTTTGCTATAATAAATGCCCCGTCCTTTCTATTATAATAGACACAATTTAACTAAGTAAATGTGCCATGTGAACACAGTAAGAAAAGTTGGTAAGGTCCTGTCTGAAATTTCAGGAAGGCAGAAACACCAGTTTTAGTCATCTGTTTCCTAGATGCCATCAACAAAACCTAGGATGTTGTAGGTAGTCATTATTTAATGAATTAAATTATTACACACATTGTTTTTTTAAAGCATTTTTCATATATATTACATATATATGTACATACATATAGTCTCTGCCTTCAAGGATCTTATAATCACATTATGGTCTCACAATATACATACATACATATTACAGATGAACTGGCAACTGAGAAGTGTGAAAATAAGGGCTATGGGAGGGTGGTGAGGACAGAGTTGGCTACTGCTTCTTCTGGGGAAATATTTCATTTCAGACGCCCTTATCTGAGAGTGAGAGACGAGCCAATTCAGGGAAAACACATATAATAAGGTCATTCATTGACACACAAAATAAGAAGACCCGAAGTCAGAAGTTCAAAGATATCATCACCAAAGACTAGATTCTTTCTGCTTCCTTGCTCTGTAATCCAGAACATTGGTCTCTGCTAAGGCAGCCTCCCCAGATGATCCCAGGATGCTGCCGGTAGCAACAGCAGATATGTACATCATCCTTCGTCAGCCACATCTAGCAAGAGAAGACAGTGGCTTGTCATGGCTTCCTCTGAAGAGAAAGAAAGGCATTTTCCTGGAGCTTCAGCGAAGGCTGCCTTACTTCCTCTTAACCAGAATTGGGTCCATACCCATTCTGACCTCCATCCCTGCTGGAAAGATGGGATTCTATGAGACCAATCAGGTTCACCCCAGGGGTATGTGGGGGACAGGGGAGAGAATGGCAGAAAATCATGACCTCTCTTGGGAAGGAGAAAGGGGGAAATGAATAAGAGAGAGCGCAGACATGGGCTAAGTGAAGCCAGAGAAACAAAGTCCTTCCCAGCTGGGACCTGGTTTCATTTATATAGATTAAAAATAAGTAAAGAAACAATTCAAATTTAAGCCAAATAACAGAAGGAACTTCTCTTCATATTCTTATATAAAAGATAAATGCACAAAGTAAAAGTATAATTTATCATCCAAACCAGGCCTCTTTAAAGTCTGGAAGGAGGCACAAAAACCGTTAAAATTGTGTCTATGTTTGTATGTGTGTGTATATCTATATAATACAAATATACATACAAATGCAAATATATATTATATATATACAAACAGATCAATAAATAAGCTCATTTATTAGTAGAACTATAAATTATTCTATTCAAAAACAAAATTCTAGAAAATATAACATCTGTATGCAATAAAGGACATTTTCAAATGCTTTATATTGATTAGCTAAATATCAAAAATTGATATGAGCAAAATAATTATTCTTGTGTGATGTTTCTTGGTATTTTCTGCCTCTAACACTGTGTCAATGGTATTTTTCAGCATGCTCTTAATATTTTAAACTTTTTCTGAAAATTACCTGTGAGTTCTCCAGGTTATGTTTCTTGATTAATTAATTTGTCATCATTGACACCATTAACTGTTTCTCCTCTGTATGCAGATCAGAATATTTTTGAGTGGGAGAATATTCTTTATAAAGGGACAGAGGTACATGGTAGGCTCAGAGCAGATTCTGCTAAAAGCTAAAAAATATGTTCCTAATTTCATTTATTTCTTGTTGAAATGTAAAAATCTTTCAGCCCAATTATTTTCACAGATATTGTCTTTTTTTTTCACAGATATTGTCTTTTTGTTTCCATTAAGATACCTTACTTTGACAAAAAGAAAATTTATAACACAAAGCATTTCAAGTAGTTTTCTCTATTTGTGATTTTTTGAATATTCTGACAATTTTGGATGCTGCAAAATTATAGGGTTTCTCTATTTCATTTCTCCTGTAGAGTGCATAAGCTCATCCAATTAGAAATAGAAGTTCAATCAAAATTCCTTTCTTGCCACATGTTAAGACATTAGCACAAATTATAGATCTCCAAATTAATTTTGTAGACATTTGAGCACTCACTATTTAATTTACTTCTTCCATTGCATGTATACAGAAAATTTTCAATCTCTTCCTATTTGCAAGTTTTGTTTTCAATAATTGCGAATAGCTAAAAGCCTCAAAAGCTAAGTTTTTGGTGCTCCATGAGATGAATATGTTGATTAAAAATTCCTACCACTTTGAAAAATATTGTAACCATAATTGAGAGGATTCATTCACAGTAAGTTCACTTCCTTTGCAGGACAGGTTGCAGGACACACATTTATAAATTCACAAAGTAGTTTTTCAGTGGCTCAAATTTTCTGAAACTATGCTTGATTAAGAGCAGCAAAGAGGGAAACCCCACACCACTAACCGAAGCATTAGCTGTATCCGACTTCAGTTGTCATCACAGTTGTGTAGTTAGATCACTTACCACTACTCATACAAAATGCTTATAAACTTGGATAAGTACAATATCTTTTAGAATAAGTAGATTGTCTCACATTTTCGGAGTCTAATGATACATTATATGTTCATTGATACCAATTCTATTTTCTGCTCCACAGTTTTCTTCATCTGGTAGGAATGTTGTTTATACAATAGTGTTGTGCTTCACCAGAATCAGCATTTATCTTATCATGACAAAAACAAATGATTTTGTCTTCAGCATTGAACTACTAAACTGAATTTATTAATAGTTAATAATTAATAGTTCTCACAGAAGTCATGTTTTTACCTTCGACAGAATGAACTTCCAAGTCCTCTACTCTGATTTTATGAATTGGATAAGATGAGGCAAATCTTAACCAGAATCAACTGATTTTCTTTGTGAAGCATCTTATAATGCTGATCTAAAACTAGCTTCACTTAATTCTTGCAAAGTTCTTCTCCTGCTAATGGTTTGGTTTCACATTTGTACATTCATTAAAAATGCTTGAAGTTGATGATAAATGGAATTTATTTTGGTTAGGCGTCTGCCTCTGGCTCAGCTCATGATCCCAGGGTCCTGGGATTGAGTTCTGCATCGCGCTCCTTGCTCAGTAGGGAGCCTGCTTCTCCCTCTCCCTCTGCCTGCTACTCCCCCTCCTTGTGCTCTCTCTCTCTCTCTCTCTCTGTCAAATAAATAAATAAAATCTTTTTTAAAAAATGAAATTTACTTAGAACATTCATTGGCTCTAAATAGAGTGTTACTTTACAGAGTGCTGTGTCAACACATCTTCTGCAGCTGCGCGTGTTAGCCTCCTTCTTAAATGACCCCTAGGCTTAGGGACAGAAACCTCTCCAGTGCTATGTATCTTCTGGTTACCATGTGGTCAGTGACAACCTCTCACTGTAGGGAAAGTTAAACGAGTCACACAATCTGAATGTCATACTTTCTCACTACCGTCTATATTCATTTGTTCCATTTTTCTTTGAACATGGATTTTCATTTTTTAGCTCATTACTATCAAAAGGGCTTATTTAAAAATATTTTTAAAAGATTTATTTATTTATTTGAGAGAGAGAGAAAAAGAGAGGGAGGGAGAGAAAGGGTATGTGGGGGGTGGCCAGGGGTCGAGGGAGAGAGAATCTCAAGCAGACTCCACCTGAGCGTGGAGCTGGAAGTGGGGCTTGATCTCATAACCCTGAGATCGCCACCTGAAGCCAAAACCAAGAGTTGGATGCTTAATTGACTGTGCCACCCAGGCACCTCAAAAATAATTTTAAAAAGCACTACTAAACAATTAAAGAAATTGTAGATTTACATCACATGGTAAATATATGTAGCATTATTCAGAGTATTTAGGGGCTGCTCAGTCTCTATGTTCCAGCCACATTTCATATACAATTACCTTATAATTTCCCACATTTTCCATTGACCCCACCAAATGGTGGCCAGGTGGTGTTGGTACCTGTCAGGCAGGTAACTCATGTAGCTGGCAGAGAAGCAACATCAATGATTTCCCAGTGGTTCAAAGTGTGTCGATGGAATCAACAGCAACGGCATCACCTGGGTGCTTGCTAGAAATGCAGAATCTCAGGTCCCACCCAGACCTACTGAACCAGCATCTGCATCTTTGCAAGAACCCAGGTGATATGAATGCACCTGAAAACTGAGTAGCCCTGGATATTTCCCCTATATCAGCAATATGGGAAGAACTGAGAGGAGAATTTCAACTGAACTGAAGAATTCTGAACAAATGTAAAACCCGACAGGGTCATCACAGGTACACAGGGAGTTATGGTTATCTGACCATTGAAACTGTGCCCACTATATATCTCTTCTCAAATCTAGAGGCTTTATAAAATCTATACGATAAATAGTTTTCCCTGATATTGTGTCAAAGGCAAAGTCAAAAAGCATTATTGTCTTTTCACTTAGAAATTTATTCATTCTTTTCTTCTAGCAGTTTTTCTGAGTGTAGATCAACTGAACTCAACCCCATATTCCCTGTGTGTGTGTGTGTGTGTGTGTGTGTGTGTGTGTGTGTGTGTGTGTGTCTATTAGGCATTCCACTTTAGTAACAAGTTCAATTCATGATGAAAAGTCTTCTAGAAATGGAAGGTGAGTTAATTTGGGGAACAATAAAGCCCCCAGGAATGCACAGGCTGAAATAGTCAAGCAATAATATCATTAAGAGGAAATTACTGTGCCTGCTCATTGGCTTAAAACAGCTCATGAATATATAAAGATTTTAAACAATCTTCCCTAATGAGCATGTGTTATTCACAGAAATTTCATTAACATTTAACACAAATAGATTATAACTTGCCTCTCCCCTTTTCCTCTTTTACAAGGATGTGTATTAAAGCAAGCAAAAAGCAGAGCAACATTAAAGATGCAAAAGTTATGCTTGAGCTAGGCAGTCGAATACTTAAAAATTGAGAGTTTGAGATTATTTTTTTCTCTGGAGAAGAAAACAGGGTGAAGAGTTGTTGCTACTTCTAAAGACTTTTTGATGATTTACAAGTAGTTTAGATTTACCGTGTTATTTTCTAAACTTACTATTTTAAACTTAAGGGTCTCTAGTATTCAAAGTGAATATTATTAAATTTTATGGATATTTTCATTCTTCCTCCAATAAAAGCATTTGAAGGTAATATAATCACTTTTTTGGGTTTTTCTAAAATTCTTTATGTAGATTGTTTCAATAATAATAAACTCACTGAGCACCTGCTATGAGCCAGGCATTGAACATACGTTATATTTGCACCTTATAACAATTCTTCAAAGCCAGCATTATTACCCCCATTTCACAATAAAAGTAACTGCAGTTCAGCATGGTTAACTAATTTGCCTTAATTGTATGCCTAGCAGGTTAATGTCTATGCTTACACTTATCCATTTGGCTGTATTTCCCCGTATTTTATTCTGGCTGTATAATTTTGTTGATTTTATTTTCTTGAGGAACTAGCTGCATTGAAAGCAATGGCAAAATAATGTTATTGTTAGGGACTTTATTAATATATCCAAAAAATAATTGTTAAGAAAATTTGAATTTAAGTAAATAAAAAATACCCAAATGAGATGATAAGTAAATAAAAAATACCACTCAGAGATGATAATCAATGTGTTGAAGTGGATTCATTTAGAACTTTTTCCATGCAAATGTAAGTGCATACACATGCTCAAGCATACACACAGATGTACATATGTAGAGCAATTTATGCATCCCTTTATCCATGTGTGCTCATTTATTCACTGGTTCATCAATCCATCCATGTGTTCATTCAACATATACTTACTGGGTGTGCTTCTGCAGCCAGGCATTGTGCTAGCTTTCTGTGTACAGTGGGAAGGAAAATAAACGTTACCTCTCTTTTCATGGAGAGATATTCAGTAAACAATCCATTGTGAAATACTAAGTCACAAACATTGTAAGTGCTACAAGAAAACATTTAAAGACCTCAGTTCCTTCAGGAAATATGTGGTGATCCAAAAGGATGTTAGTTTGGCTGGAGTAAAAAGGACAAAGGTGAGAAGGGTCAGTGATGAAGCTAGAGAACAGGTCTGGGTCATGCAGGACACTTCTAGTCACATGGAGGATTTTAGACTTGAGCCTACCAACACTAAAAAGAAGAACTGAAATGTTTAGGCAAGGGAGTGATAGTGTCACATGTGTGTTTTAAAAACTGATTCTGACTACTGTGTGGTGATTTCTAGGGCCTAAATCTTAGGAGGACAAACATGGAGAAAGTAGTTCTATAAGGTGGCAACCCAGTTCTACTATATGGAGGCCTGCTGTGGGGGCCCAAGAGACCCTGAGACCAGAGATAAAATAGATAGGCGTTTGTGGGTGGGGACCCCTCTAACCACACTTTCACTTAAGGCTCAGGGAGCGCCCAGTCCATGTTCATTAATATGGATCCTCCTCAGCACTTCCATGGCCACAGATTGAATGGCATGGGTCCAATGACCGATGGATGGATAAAGAAGATGTGGGATATATATACAATGGAGTATTTTTCAGCCATCAAAAGAATGAAATCTTGCCATTTGCAATGATGTGGATAGAACTAGAGGGTATTATGCTAAGCAAAATAAGTTAATGAGAGAAAGACAAATATCATATGATTTCACTCATGTGGAATTTAAGAAACAAAACAGATGAACATAGGGGAAGGGAAGGAAAAATAAAATAAGATGAAATCAGAGAGGGAGACAAATCATAAGAGACTCTTAATCATAGGAAACAAACTGAGGGTTGCTGGAGTGGAGGGGGGTGAGGGGATGGGATATATGGGTGATGGGCATTAAGGAGGGCACTTGATGGAATGAGCACTGGGTGTTATATGCAACTGATGAACCACTAAATTCTACCTCTGAAACTAACAATACACACTATATGTTAATTAAATTGAACTGAAATTTTAAAAATTAATTAACTTAAAAAATGAATGGCATGGGTATAGCCATGGGTATAGGGTCTCTCTCACCAATTGCAATTTATTGCATAATTATTTTAAATTTTTCAATATTAGAAAAAATCTGCAGTGAACACACTTGTACACACAGCCTTTTGAACTTGTCCAATTATTTTCTTAGAATAAATCTAGAGAATAGAACTGATGCATCAAAGGATGTTAAGGGACTTCCATCCATATGGAAAACCAGAAAGGTTGTACAATTTGTACCTCCATCAAGAGTATGACAGTGACCGTTTTCTCATGTTTTCAATGCATTCTTTTCTAATCTTTGCCAGTTTGGGTAAACCAATATTTTCTTCTCCAGAAGACTGAACAGTACAACTTCTGTAATGGCCTCTTTTTGTCCTTAACTCCTTTTTCTGTGGGAAGTTTAATTTTGTTAGATTGATTTAAAAGAAGCCTTTAAATAATAAAAAATATTGGGGCACCTGGGTGGCTCAATCATTAAGCATCTGCCTTCAGGTCATGATCCCAGGGTCCTGGGATAGAGCTCCGCATTGGGCTTCTTGCTCGGTGGGAGGCCTTCTTCTCCCTTTCCCACTCCCCCTGCTTGTGTTTCCTCTCTCGCTGTGTCTCTCTCTGTCAAATAAATAAAATCTTAAAAATATAAAATAAATAAATAATAAAAATATTAACTTTATGTCAGTCATATATATATGTCAGATGATTATTCTTGGCTTGATATCTATCTTTTAAATTTGTTCCATTTTCAGAATGCTGGTAAAATCTTTAAAGAACAAACTTACAAAATCTTCATGGTTTTTAATTTTGGTAACCTGCTGAAGAAAGCCTATTGTGGACTTCTGAATTTAAAGATGGTAATTTTGCTAAAATAACACAAAAACAAATATCTTTGTATTCTTGTTCTACCTTTAAGAAAATTATTTGCATTTGCATTCCAAATTATTTATAGACCAGTTACAGAGGAGTTTCTCCGTATTTAAAGATGGAATAATGGCACTCAGTTCATGGGGTTGTTGTAAGAGCTGAATGGGTGAATGTATGAAAAGGACTCTAATGGTAACTATCAGTCAGAGCTATGTAAATGCTAGAAAGGATTTTGTGCAGGAGATTTGCTTCATACATCTGATCATTCTAGGGTACCTATTCATGTTCAAGTGGAAGGCCCTAAAAAGTGTAATTTGTGAGCTCCATGCACACAAGTGGGGCTTGTTGTCGAGCAGGATCTGCTTTTGCATATTTGAGAAAATGGCTATTATTTTGCTGGAGAGTTTCTAATGCAAGGGTTTGGCATTTTCCCTGAAGCCTTTCAATTTCCTAAATAAAAGCCTTCAGCTATTTTGCCTGAGAGATAAATGCTTGGCCATCCATAATCTGCACAGGAGAGTAGAAAAAGACAAGATAATTGGAGCAGATTTCCAGTGAATGCCCCCGCCGGCAACCTTCACCTCATCACCGTATCCATTCACTCTCTCCACGCCTGACCAGTGCTCCAGACTACTTCCCTGCATCCTGATTCAGCTGTTACCTCTTACACCAACTTTGCTTCTTCTTCCAGAAGCATAGTGAGTTCTCTCACTGATCCTCATCCAATCTCCTCACAGATCTCACCTCCTCCCTCCAGGTACTTCCTCTGCAGTGTAGCTGGTGGGGGAGAGGAGACAGATAATGCCTTCAATATGGCCTTTTAGTTGGAAGTTGAAGGTAATTCCTTTATAAAAACTATTTTAGAAAAGATTTCTGCATAGTACAAGAAGGGAAAAATTGTTTAAATGTCATTCTCAAGTTTCTCCAATTATTCACTTTAATATTTTGTTAATCTACCCTTTTCACAAATTATGACACATATTTGTGCAAAAATAGCAAGAAAATGGCACAATCAGTGTGCCAAGCTCCATGTTTGGTGAAGAAAAGGGGACTGTTCAAATGAAAAGGAAGGGCAAGTGGTCAACACAATGAGCAGAAACACAGTGTCCTGGGACAATGTGGGTTTGGAATTAGACAGGTCATGCCCAAATCTTGGCTCTATCTGCTGCTTCCTGGCTGTGTGACTTTGGACAACCTTCCCAACCTCTCTGAGTTGTAGTCCCTCATCTAGAGAAAGAGTGTAATAAACTTCCTGGGGAAGTTTGGAAGAGTCAATGAGAAAAATGTATATGAACTGTTCAAGTCACCTTGACTACCAATAAATATTGGCCCCAAATCTCACTGGATGACTATATATATTATATATAGTATATTATATATATATATATATAAAATATATATACATATAGGTATATGATATATTGATATATGATATATGATATATTGGAATATATAGTACAATAAAGACAAAAAAAATCTCTAAATTAAAATTCTAATGTGCTGTGGATTCATTCCATACCCTGGAGAGTGTATTATATTTCCCCATTAAGGAAAAAAAGCTGTAGTAGCAGGGGCACCTGGGTGGCTCAGTCATTTAGGCATCTGCCTTCAGCTGAGGTCATGATTCTGCATTGGACTCCCTTCTTGGTGGGGTATCTGCCTCTCCCTCTCCCTCTGCCCCTCTGTCTCCCCCTGCTTGTGCTCTCTCTCTCTCTCTGGCTCATGCTGTCTCTCTCTCTCTCTCAAATAAATAAGTGGAATCTTAAAAAAAAAAAAAAAGAAGCTATAGTAGCAGTGATACTAACATCATTTCATAGTCTATTGTGATCTTATGATTCTGGGTCAAAAAGTAAGTTTAAAAAAAATCACTGGGTGTTTAAAACAAAGGAAACTGTGCTCTCTCTTGGGGCGCCTGGGTGGCTCAGTTGGTTAAGCGACTGCCTTCGGCTCAGGTCATGATCCTGGAGTCCCGGATCGAGTCCCACATCGGGCTTCCTGCTCAGCAGGGAGTCTGCTTCTCCCTCTGACCCTCTTCCCTCTGGTGCTTTCTATATCTCATTGCCTCTCTCTCTCAAATAAATAAATAAAATCTTTAAAAAAAAAAAAGGAAACTGTGCTCTCTTCTTTTTTATAAATTCTATCACTTTCACATTGCTTTGAAGTTCTGTGGATACATAACTATATGTACCTTTCCAGCATCCTTTAATGCTCAATTTGGTTGGCATGTTTGCCTACCCTATTAAGTTGTTTAACCACACGTTAGAGGTTAAAACCCAGGCTATGTCTGTATCACATAGAATTAACTTTCCAAACACCATTAATAATTAGAATACGTACAAGAAAAGGCAAATAATTCAATTTGAAAAGTTAGCCATGTCATGCCAACATCTACACAATAAGAAAACGTATTGATTAAAAGTGCCAAGTTTATGTAATGTAAAAATTATTTTATTATATTTTCTGAGTGAAATTATTAAATTATTATTAAATTATTACTTTGTGCAGAGATCTGGAAGGCCTTAGATCTAAAAAAGCCATGTCCATAGAGTATTTAATAGTATTAATAGTATTTAATAGTATTAAAATGGCTACTATTGGACACCATATATCAGTCAAAATAGTCACATTAAATAACACAAGCCTCCACTGAAACTTAGAGCTTGAACTGTCCTACCTACATTGTAGATTTGGGGACACCAAATTAAATTATAATCAGTGTTTTAATATCCAATAATAAACTTTATAAATTTCTCCCTCTTTCCATTCCATTTTTACTCTCTCTTTTCTTTGGCCTCCATTTCATCTTTAAAACAGAATGGATCAACTACATCTTATCTAAACGGCCAGCTCCAGAGCCTGTGTGAAGGGAAGAATGAACAGTAGAGTCCAGTTACTAATCTTCATTAACTGTGTGATCCTAAACAAATTCTTAAAAATGGAAATATTAGAGCCTGGGACTGATCTGTCCTATTTATAACTGTATTTTGAAGCCCCAGGAAAGTTGCATACACAGTGCTTCACAAATATTGGTTACAAGAATGAATTAATAATGCCTGTGTCATTGGAACTGTTGTGATGATTTAGTAAGTGAAGTGTGCAGTAGAGTGCCTGGCACATAAAGGGTGCTCAGTGAAAGGCAGCTGTTGCTGATGGTTATTTATGGCAATCCATTTACCCAGAAGAATTAAAAGAATAGAGTTGAAAATCACAGATTAATGACCTATAATGTGTTGGCAGCTGAACTAAGCAAATCACATAGTCTCCATCTTGCTCAAAATTCTCACAGTCAAACATACATGGCCTTCTCTATTCTATCCTAAGATTGTTTTTTAACAGTTTTATAATACATGTTGCATAAAATTCCCTCGCTTAAAGTGCACAATTCAGTAGTTTTTTTTTGTGTACTCATATAGAATGATACCATTACTAACTATCTAATTTTACACCATCTCCCCTAAACAGCACCCAGAAAAATCCCTTTATAGTATGTCATATCACATTGCTCCTCTGCTCAAAATCTCCCAATTTCCTTTAGAATACAAGATAGAGTTTTCATGATTGTCCACAAAGCCCTACAGTGTCAAGTCTACCATCACCTCTCTGACCTCAACTATTACTCTCCTCTGAATCATTTCAATTCAACCACACTGCCTCCTTGCTATTCCTAGAACAAGTCAGACAAATCCAACCTTAGGGCATTTTCACTGGCTCTTAACTCTTGAGTACTATTCCTCCAGATATCTGAATACCCAGCCTCCTTATCTCTCTCAAGTCTTCATAGTTTACCTCCTCAGTGAGGCCCCCAGGGACCACTCTTCCCAAAACTGCAGCCTGGTCTCCTTCTATCCACAGCACCCACAGTCTCCATACCCCATATTTTTTGTTTTATTCCATAATTCTTATCCTTTCTAAAGGGACACATATAATTTATTTAGTGTATTATATTTGCTATTTTTTACCTTTCTCTCTGCTACTGGAACGTTAGCTCCATGAAAGGAAAAATAGTTTGTTCACTGGTATTACCCAACCACATAGAACAGTACTTGGGTGTGTGGTAGGCACTCAATAAGTATTTGATATAGAATGAATAAATTATTCTATAACTTTGATTAAACATTTCGGCAAAAATGTTGTTATGTTTTCACCTCCACAAGCTGGAAATTGAAAGACATTTAATCAAATGCATTTTCTGAAAAATTTTACGCATATAACCCCCCAAATTTAGTACTTATTAGTAAAATTGAGAATTGCTCAAAGTAGTTTTGAATCAACTGAACCCTATGTTTATTGCAGCATTATCTATAATAGCCAAATTATGGAAGCAGCCCAAGTGTCTATTGGTAGATGGATGAATAAAGAAGAGGTGGTATATATATTATGCAGCAATATAGAAGAATGAAATCTTGCCATTTGCAACAACATGGATGGAGCTAGAAAGTATAATGTTAAGTGAAATAAGTCAATCAGAGAGAGACAAATACTATATGATCTCACTCATATGTGGAATTTAAGAAAAAAAACCAAATGAACAAAAGGAAAAAGGGGACACAAACCATAAAACAGACTCTTAACTGTAGAGAACAAACAGATGGCTACCAGAGGAAAGGGTACTGGGAAGGATTGGTGAAATAGGTGAAGGGGATTAAGAGTACGCTTATCTTGATGAGTACTGAATAATATATGAAATTGTTGAATCACTACATTGTACACCTGAAACTAATATAACATTGTATGTTAACTACACTGGAATTAAAATTTTTAAAAAATATGGTCAACTGCCACATAATTCACATATATAGATATTAATAACTTCCAATTACTTATGAAGAAGTGACCATTGAACTGATCCAACATAATAATGAAATAGATTGATAATAGTTATGCAAGACAGTATAATTAACAGATTGATGGATAGAAATCTATGACTATGAAGAGATACAAGACTTCAAATAAGATTGTTAGTTATTTCAAAATATTAGAATAGCATGTTATATTCAGATTAAACTTTTTAAAGAAAGTAATCAATCAGAAATAAAATTTATAAAATTAATTATAGGGTGCAAAGCAAAGTACACAGCCATCGAACTACAAAGGGTTTTGTCAGGATTAGCACTTCAGTGGCATCAGATGTCTTGGAATCTTTGGAATCTCAAGACGAAGCAAGTTCTCAGTGTTGCTCAGAGGCTAGAAATGGATATGAAGTTAAAATGAGCTATCCTTGAGGTACACACATGGGAATATGAGTACAAATTCCAATTTCATGCCTGACATCGGTCAATTAATGAGGTAAAACACCTGACTCTAAGACCAAAGACACTTCTCCAAAGGGAGTTCAGGGGCAAGGTGAAGATCTAAGCAGCAAACAATAGAGCAGCAGAAATTAAAAAGTAATCCAATGCAAGCAATTAGAAATCAGGCATAAAATGACATGCTTGTAGGGGCATTAAGTCAATTGAAGGGCTTCATAAGAAAGACGTAAGCAGTCTTGAAAAATAGGAGCAGGGAGTGGGAATTCCTTTTACTGGGGTGTTGGAGTCCAGGAAAGGAATTCAAAGAACCAGAGAACAATAGAAAAAACATTTACTAGAAGATGGCTACCTAAATCAGACCATTCTGAATGATGAACCAACAATCTACCTTTGTGTTCTCTATGGAGTCCCCTGCACTAGAGAAAACATTGTTTTCACTGTAAGAGGCAGTGCTGAATCATTCAAATGGTAATTGAGAGAGGTTAAAAACCTGCAGAATACAAATAATACAAAAAGGAATAAAGCCCACACTGTTTCAGGGCATATCAACCAAATCTTCAAGGACCAGCAAATTCCATTGCTACTAAAATTGTACAATATAAAACAAGGAAAAACTTTCAAGTTATTTTTCTAAAAGATTAACATAACAATAAAAAATTTAAAAAAATAAAGTCAAAAATAGAACTACCCTACTATCCAGTAATCACACTACTGAGTAATTACTAAAAACACACAAAACACTAATTCAAATAGATACACGCACCACTATGTTTATTGCAGCATTATTTACAATAGCCAACTATGGAAAGAGCCCAACTATCAGTATCCACTGATAGATGAATGGGTAAAGAAGTGGTGTGTGTATGTGTGTGTGTGTATACACACACACAATGGAACACTACTCAACCATAAAAAAGAATGAAATCTTGCCATTTGCAATAACATGAATGGATCTGGAGTATAATGCTAAGTAAAATAAGTCATAGAAAGACAAATACCATATGATCTCACTCATATGTGGAATTTAAGAAACAAAACAAGTAAAGGAAGAGAGAGAGAGAGGCAAACAAAGAAATAAACTTTCAACTAAGGGAACTAACTGATGGTTATCAGAGGGGAAGTTGGTGGGGGATGGGTAAAATAGGTGATGGGGATTAAAGAGTACACTTATTATGACAAAAAAAACCCAGCAGCAATAGCAATTATTTAGAATCTAGACTAACAAAAATATTTTTCAAGGACATTGTTGGGAATTGCATGTGCATGATGTTAAAAAAATAATAAAATAAATAAATAAATAATTTAGATATGTTTCATAACAAAAAAAAAGTAAATATAACTTCGACACCTAACTTGTCACCTAGCCCAAATAAAGCAAACTACAAACCAATTTCGCAAATAGCATTCCATAGCATATTACAAAAAAAAAAAAAATACATCATGACTTGTATGCATTTCCTATTCCTGCTCTAACAAATTGCTACAATTCAGTAGCTTAGAACAACACAAATTTATTATCTCACACTTCTGGATGTCATAGTGTGAAATGGGTATCCCTGGGCTAGAATCATAGTGTCAGCAGACTGTGTTCCTTCTTGAGGCTCAAGGGAAAAATCTGTGTCCTTGCTTTTCCAGCTTCCAGAGGCTGCCCATATTCCTTAGGTCAGGGTCCTTCCTCCATCTTCACAGCCATAGCTGAGCATCTTCTCTCATCTGACCTCAGCTTCCACACTTACATCCTTTCTCTCTGCTTCTGATCTTCTAGCCTCTCTCTTATAAAGGTCCTGGCATTACACTGGGCTCACGTGGATAATCCAGGATAATCTCCCCATCACAAAACCTTTAACCTAATCATGTCTGAAATCAAAGTCTCTGTTGCCATGGAAGGTAACCTATTCACAGGTTCAGGAAACAGGAGTCTGAACATCTTTGGGGGCCACAATTCATTTTATATCATCATCTAAATGAGATTTATAAGATTGCAAGGATAACTCAATATTAGAAAAACCCTTATTATTATTTACCATATTAATAGATACAGGAAAAAAAGATCATATCATATGGTAACCTTCAAAGATACAGGAAAGACCTTCAGCAGAATTGAACATCTGTTCCTTTTAAAATCAGTAAAATATGAATGGATACCTGCTTCATGTGACAAAAATATATACCAAGAACCAAGTTTCTTATTTTATGGAGATACACTTTCCCCACTACGCTCAGGAATATAGCAAGGACACCCACTGTATCCTCTATTATTTATCATTATTTAGAGGCATTAGTCAATGCAATCAGAAAAGAAAAATTAAAGGCATAAAAATTGGGGAAAAGAGAGGCAAAACTATCTCTATTGTCAAACGATAGAGTATTTCTGAAAATTTCAAGAGCATCAATGTTAAAATAACACAGATATTAAAAGAATTTAGTTTGGTATAAGACTTTCAATTAACAATTGACAAATTCAATTAACATAATTGTTAACATAAAATATAAACATACAAATTATTTTAAAATAATAACTTTCATAGATACAAGTCAAAGCCTCCTGAAGTGTATAATGGTTAAGAAAACTCCCACCCACAATAGCTATAAAAAGATAAAGTATTTAGGAATAAACTTCACAAGAAATTTGCAAAATCCATAGAAGTGAATTTTTAAAACACTCTTGAAATACCAAGAATAGGCTTGAGCAAATGCAATGATATCCCTGTTCTTGGATTGGCTGCATCAGCTTTATAAAGCTGCCAAATTACCCTGAGTTAACATTTAAATTCAACATAATATCAATACAAATACCAACAAAGTTGTTCTTGATCCAGTCAAGTTAAACCCCAACTTCACTGAAAATAAACATGCAAGAATAGCTAGGAAACCCTCATAAAGGAATGGAATGAAGAGCAAATAATAAAATATATATCTCCTATAATTAAAAGTGCAGTGCTGGCACATGAAGAAACAAAATGGCCAATGAATAGAATAGAAAATGCAGAAATAGTCACAAGGACATGTAAACACGATAAAAAGTAGAATCTCAATTCACTCATGAAAAAGTGGCCCTTTCAACAAGTAGTACCAGTACACCTGTATTGTCTTTCAAAAGATAACATTGGGTCCACACCTCACAGCAGAATAAATTTCAAATGGTCACAATAAACATGAAACACATTAATATCAGAAGAAAACATGGAGACGTTCCTTCATAAGCCAATTATGGGGAAATTTTTCTAATTTTGACCCAAAATCCAGAAACAAATTTAAAAACAGGATGATTTGTAGGTTTGACTGCATACATTTATAAAGAAATGACTGATTCCAGATCTGGGCAGAGAAAGGGCACAGTGAGTCTGGAATATTTCATTACAACAGAAAGCTAACAAATGTTCAAAAACCAGTGGTGACACGTAAAAAAGAGGGCACATTCTGCGTGGAGCACCGGGTGTTATGCACAAACAATGAATCATGGAACACTACATCAAAAACTAATGATGTAATGTATGGTGATTAACATAACAATAAAAAATTATTTTAAAAAAACTAAAAAAAATGACATAGGAGTTGACCTACATGAACCCTAATTGGCCAAATTTTGGGCAATTTGAGCATCAAAAAGAAAAAGGAGGGTAGGGGATTATCACACATTGAATTTTTTAAAAAATCCATAGATTTAGTTAACAGTAACATACCCCTGGCAAGTTCTTTGACAAATGTACATTGATAATGTAGGATGTTAGCAATGGGGCAATTGGGTGAGATATATGGGAACTTTCTGTATTGGTTTTACTACTTTTCTGCAAATGTAAAATTATCCAAAATAAAATGATTATTTAAAGAGGGAGGGAGAGGGGACGCCTTTGTGGCTCAGGTCATGATCTCAGGGTCCTGGGATTGAGTCCTGCATCTCATAGGGCTCCCTGCTCATTGGGGAGTCTGTTTCTCCCTCTACCTCTGCCCCTCCACATGCTTGTGCTTGCCCTCTCTCTCTGTCAAATAAATAAATAAAATCTTAAATAAATAAATAAATAAATAAATAAATATAAATAAAAAGAGGGTGAAAGGGTGAGAATTCATAGGTTCAAAATGATCATGACAAAGGGAAGGGAGAGGAGGTTTTTTTTTTTTTTCCAGAAAAACATCAACTAAGAAGAGGAAAGGAAACCAAAGAGACATGGTACCAAAATGTAGTGCATTTACTTTACTTGGATCCTGTTATTAAATAACAATACTGACAAAAAAAAAAAAAAAAGAATACTGACCAAAAAAAACATGAAATGACATCTTGGAACAATTTAGAGAATGTTAGTATGGTTGGCATATTAAATAATATTATAGAATCAATGGTAAATTGCCTAAGTGTGAAACTGGTGTCATGAGAATGTTTTTGCTAAAGCATGAGATGAAACACCATGTTATCTGTAGTTTATTTCAGATAGTTCAGGAGATAAAAGTACATATGTACAGACATACTGAAATAGATAAAATAAATATGGCAAATTGTAACAACTTACATTTCTAAATGAAGGGTATGCAGGTGCTCATTGCTGGTATTTTAACTTTTTAAGTTTTAAAATTATTCAAAATACTAAGTTGAGGGAGAAAATATCTGCTACATAAGAAAAGAAGGAACAGAATTGAGGAAGAAAAAAGCTATCATATCTAATAAGTATCAAATATACATAATATATTATTATATAATCTTTTATCTATGATTATATACAATTATATTATACAATGTTATTGTATAATAATATTATATAATATAGTATATATTATATAATAGAATTATGGAATAAGTGTATAACACTTATGAAGTAAGTATATTATTTAATTATATAATTAAATAATAAGATACTGCATAAGTCATTTTCACAACTACTGTCTCATAAAAATCTCCCAAAATTAAATGGATATTATTATTCTCTTTTTTTTTAATAAATAAAAACATGATGGGTCAGGAAAGTCACATAACTTGCCTAAAATCATAGATCTTATAGAGGTGGATCCTGGATTCATATCCACTTCATTGGAGACTCCAGATCTTCTCTCCTTATGTTCTAGAATGCTAGGTCAAGGACCTTATGTGGGTAATTCCAGGCAAGGGTTCAGCAGTTGGCACAAAGACCTGCAGCCCAGGATTGCCTGGTACTCCAAAGTTCTTAAGTACCCTAACTTTTCCCACTTGGAATTGGAACTCTCAGGAACAGCTAGTTTATGGTCACCCTACTAGTACAAAAGGAGAAGCTGCAATATTGCCAAATTCACAGAGCGACACTAAGCCAAAAATAATCTTCAAATAATGAAGATATTTAATCTTCACTATCCTAGGCTAAAGGTACTCCAAACACTTCAAGTTTTGCTCATGTGATATGATTGAGGGTCTCCTATTCATTTTTAAAATATTTTTATTAAGATACCATCAAACTCATCCCTTTAAAGTATACAATTCAATGGCTTTTAGTGTATGCACAAAATTGTGCAACCATCACAATCAATTTTAAAACATTTCATCACCCCAAAAATTCATGCCCTATTTCCTCTCTAACACCCTTGTCCCCACAACCACTAATCTACTATCTCTGTGAATGATTTCCCTATTCTGAACATTTTATTTAAATGTAATTATACAGTATGTGGTCCTTTGTGGCTTTTTCTACTTAGCCTAATGGTTTCAAGGTCCACCCATGTTGTAGTATGTATTACTATTTTGTTTCTTTTTATTACTTAATAATAATAGTCAATATAATAATAGCAACATTCCATTACTTGGGTATAGCACATTTTGTTTATCCACTCATCAACTGAGGAACATTTGGATTGTTTCCCCCTCTTTTGTTATTATGAACAGTGCTTCCATTCATGTATAAGTTTTTGTGTGGACATAAGCATTCAATTCTCTTGGGTATGTATTCAGGAGTGGAATTGCTGGGCCATATGGTAATTCTATATTTAACTTTTGGAAAATTATCAAACTCATTTCCACAGGGGCTGTACCATTTTACATTCCCACCAGCAATATTTAAGTGTTCCTATTTCTCTACATCCTTGCCAACACTTGTTGATTATAGACTTATTAGTGGCTGTTTATTTCCAGCCATTCTACTGAGTAGAGAGTAGTATCTCATGATTTTTATCTACATCTCCCTAATGACTAATGATGCTGAGCATTTTTTCATGTGCTTATTGGCCATTTGTATATCTTTTTTGGAGGGGAAATGTCTATTTAAATTTTTTCCCAGCTTTTAGTTGGGCTGTCAGACTTTTTATTGTTCCATTAATTTTTTTAAATTGTACTTTAAGTCTATTTTAATTTGTCTAAATCTTGCTGCTTACTATACATATGATTATGGGAAAATGACATAAATTCTTCATGTCCTGTTTTTCCACCTATCAAAGTGAGATAATATTACCAACATCACAGAGTTTGTGTAAGGGTTCAATGCACATGAAGCATTTATCACAGTGACTGAACCACTCATTACAGGTATTTGGGAAGTGAGACTCAAATCTGAAAGGACTCATTGATAGTAGAAAGAACCACGGTGAAACTAGGACGGTGTTTGGGGATGTGAGATAGCATTATAGAAATAAAGATAATGATAATCGTGCTTAAAGTCCTGTCAAGAAGAGTTATGAAGTATTAAATCTGGATAGCATTAAATGTCCACAGAAGACACATCAAGTTGCAGTATAATTATACAATAAAAGTATGACACTGACTAGATAGGAAAGTTGCAAAAGGAAAAAGATTACAAGACACGTTTAAATAATACTAAGAATAAATATTTTATATGCATGATTATTTGCTTTTTATATGTTTTTATCTTCATTTTATATAGTTTTGTGATCAACAGTAGTGCCTAGGAAAAGAAATTAAACTTTTTTTTTCATCAGAATTGAACTATTTTCTGCATTAAAGTATCTTTGGAGATTTTGTTTACTTCTTGGTGAAACAGGAAAGAATCTTGAAACCAAAATTTCCATCTGTGGGTTCAAGGGATTAAACCAATCCTGCCAACATACACCAGTTGTAGATTTTGTAACAATGAGCATGTGTGTGTCAAATGAATAATACTCTATGTGCTATTCATAGGATATTGATAAATTGATTGCTAAAAGCTCTATTCTAATTTTCCATTCAATGGCAACATTGCTAAGTGAGGCAGATTAAAGTTGCCTAATTGATTGGTATTTGCAGAAACAATCCACAGAAAAGATAAAACTTCACATACCTTTTAAAGTTCTGTTGGACCAGGTCATATCACTTAGTGAATGAACATCTATTTGAAACATAAAAAGTACCTAAATATACTCAGTGTAAGAAGCCCCCCAAAAAGAGTTGATAGCAGCATTTGCTAAAATGCTATTGGGCTTCAATAGAAAGTGAAAGGACCAGTCTATTACCAGGTCATTATATTTTATCCCTCTTAGTTTTACATGTGAAAATTCAAAGAAGCATTTTACAAGTTATAAGGTATCCAAATATATGGCAGGAAATAAAACTGACTTAAATTTAGAGTATGGCCATGACATAATCTTCCCTTACTCTTGTCCTCCCCCCAAAAAATAAGAGGGCACATTTACAACACGGGCCCTAACACCCTTCCTTCTGAAGCACCTCACAAGGATAAGATTCTAATACAGCACAGATCAAATCAGGTGTCTCCTCTATTAACTGCAAACAGTAAAGATAAGATGTGGCTTAATCAGCTCTTAGACTAGAGGCAAATTATGTTCTTCCTCTTCTATATCAATGTTATGAAGAGATAATAGCATTACTCATTCAGCCTCATGTTATCTCTATCATTGAAAGGAAGAAAACATAATTATGCTCATTTTCCAGGTTAAAAAAATGAAGCACAAAAATAATTAAATGCCTTACCTTGTGTCATAATGTGAATAAATATGGCAAACCTCAGATATTCTGGCACTCAAGCCAGGACTCTCTTCCAGACACCATGCTCTGTTCTCTAAATGCATTATCTGGATCTAAGTTGTTTCAAACACTTGGTTAAGAAAAGGAGAATGAAAAGCTTTTTGTCCTTTTCACTCCTGACTTTGGTATGTTAGAAATATCAGAGGGTTAGAAACAGGACTGTCTTCTCGCTATTTGTTTTAGCTCTGTCTCGAACTAGTTGTGGAAGATGGCTCCATCACGCGAATGTTATTCCTGTACTCACCTTTCTCATTGATTACACGGAGATTGCTGTGGTTGCCTTAGCCTGCCAACATGTTGGTTCAGGAAAACAGTTGATGATGTATTCGAACATGCTTTGAAAAGTATAAAGTATTAGATCAAGTCCTGTGTATTAATACAGGATTGATAATCCTGTGTATTAATAGCATAGTACCACTTACAAGTGTTGTTAATAACCACACCATTTTCTGAATGCCCATAGCACTGTATACACCTCTCTTAGGATGCTTATCATTTTCATCTTATGCATCAAAATAATTGCTGTTCAGTACACAGAGTATATTCTTTGGTGACAAGAATCATGAGACTTTTATACCCTCACATCTCTGAAGTTTACCTATTGCAACCAATGAATAATTTGCCCAAAGGTTGGATTATCCCTGAGATCATCTTTGCCATCGATGTAGACAGCAGCATTGCCAGCAAGACTGTGCTTCAGACAAATCAAGGGCACACCCACAGTGACCTAGATGGACAGCAAGGGCTTCCTGTAGGACACTTTTTCATGGGCATAGAGATAGCCTAACTCTTGTTATTTTCTGTATGGAAATGGTTGATGCCCCCTCATAACCCCTTAATAATCACAGTGAGTTCATACTCACAGCATAGAGAAAAAATAAGAATTAACTGTGGCTGTAAACTCCCATTTAAAATTTTTTCAAGCAGAATCAGACCTATAAATACAGAGAACAAACTGATGGTTGCCAGAGGGAAGAGAATGGGAGGATGGGCAAAATGAATGAAGAGGAGTGGGAGATACAGGCTTCCACTTATGGAATGGATAAGTCTTTGGAATAATAGATATAGAACAGGGAATATAGTCAATGGTATTGGTAATAGCGTTGTACGATGACAGATGGTAACTACACTTGCGGTCAGAACAGCATGACGTATAGAGTTGTTGAATCACTCTGTTGTACACCTGAAACTAATGTAACATTTTGTGTCAACTATACTCCAAAAAAAAATTAAAAATAAATAAATAAAAATAAATAAAACAGTTTTTACAGAGGCAGCTTGCTTGTCTACTGCTATTACTGATTGTACGTAAGTAAGAATGTGCTTGAATGTCCACAGTTACACTTCAATATTCAAGGTATTTTATATCAGAGATTCCATGTCAGCCCCTAGTTTTGTACCATGATGTGTATTGCTCACATTTATTAAATATGAATAACATTAGCAATGGGAGAGTAAATAGGCCCTTTAATGGTCTGTTAATTGTTCTTCTTTGATGTGGGAATTAGTGTGTGTGTGTGTGTGTATGTGTGTGTGAACACTGGCCTCTGGGTGCACACACAGCACTACTACCACCAGGCTGCTAGTGCTCTGAGTTGTGCTTCCAGGGACAAAGAAAAATTTGTGCTAATATATTCATTCTACTAAGCCCTTTTATAATTAAGGGACATGAATTTTCCAGACAGCTGACCTGGGTCAGATTGTAACTTGTCACCACTGAAAGGCTGAAAACTAATTGACCCTAGGATCAAAGTCCTTGACTTCTGCTAAGAATGCCAAATCTCCATGAGCAATGCTATTCAGCCATGCAGCAATGGACCAATCTAGGCAACCTTGGTCAATCTTACTTCCTACCTTCCATTTAATTCAACTACGCACATTTTAAAAAGTGTAATCACCGTTCCTTTAGAAAAGGTCCTATTAACTTCTGCAATCATTCCTTTCAATCATCAGGCTTGGCCTTCAAAAGGAGGGCATTCCAATTTCACAGTCAACACAAGATGCAATTTTACACTTGAAAATAATGGCAAAAGATATAACGGTACATGGAGACAGTATTTTAGCCACAGATGACCCATCATTTTACTGGCTGAAGAAAAGGCATCTGAGACATCCTTTAGAGTTTCTAGGAAATTTTGGAACTGTATCTTGCAGATTAATATATTTTAAATAATGATTATCTCTGCCTGACTGATGCAGCAATTTGTGCATGGACTCACTAGGAATAAATGCTGTTTGCAGGAATAATTAAAATAGTATTCAGTGCTGTTGACCTGCCCACCACTCCATTTCCTTTCTAAAACTAATCAAGCATCCTTCTTGCTTTCACAGGACTAGCGTTATTGATAGGACAAAGATTTTGAAGTTGAATGGAAATCCATGTGTATGTACTGACCACTGCCATTCTTTCTTCTGAGACATCAGTAAGAAGGTTTAACAACAAAATACATATGAGATACACTGAAATGGTAGTTTGCACTTTTAAAACTGCAATTTAAGATTTTTGAGGCTCAAGTCTTTGACAAATGAGCAAATATAGTCCTTTATTTATAAAACTGCTTCTTAGTGACTCTCCTTACTCTAAGGGGAAAGAGGTTGCCCAGTAAGACCCGGACGCCTTTGCCCCTTAACCATAAACTCCATCACAGAGACCATGTCTCATGTTCTAAAGATGTCTTAACAATGGGATATCACCTCACAACTGTTAGAATGGGTAGTATCAAAAACACTAAAAATAAATGTTGGCGAAGATATGGGGAAAATGGAACCCTCGTACACTGTGGTAGGAACGTAAATTGGTGCAGCCACTATGGAAAACACTATGGAGGCTCACAAAATTAAAAATAAAACTACCATATGGTCCAGCCATTCCACCTCTGTATATTTATTTATCTGAAGGAAATGAAATCACTATCATGAAAAGATTGCATCTCCAAGTTTATTGCAGCATTATTTACAATAGTCAAAACATTGAAACAACCTAAGTGTCCATCAATGGATGAATGAATTTAAAAAATGTGATATATCTATGATATAAATGTGATATATATATGAACAGTTCTAGTCATCACAGCAAGTTTTAAACATATATTTTTAATCTGATTAAGTAATGAGATGATTAACTACAGGTTTTCACTTCCTGTTTAGCGGCAGAGTCCAAAATGTCTAGGTCTTAAAAGGCCACAGACCACATAATGCCTATTCATTTCCAAGCTATTATACAAACAACAGAAACCAACAAATCTAGGTCAAAAACACCTAGAAGCACTTTGCAAAGCATCCACATATGCACAGAACCATGCGGAAAGCATTACAAAGCTGGTTGAAAGCCAAAACTGAAGCACAATGACCTAATCCTGTGTCATCCAACTGTATGAACAGCTTTTCCACCAATCATCTTATAAAAACAGGCTCGGATGTTAAAGAAAGGTATCTGCTCATTTTCTAAATGACAGTGGCTTTCAGTGGCTGGCTAATGGAGTGTACATGGCAGACACCAAGTGTGCACCCAGAATTTTTTTTAAAATAAAGGTAGTGGCATTTATTAGCCTGAATAACTTGAAATCTGGAGGAAAGTCACCTCGATAACACAAAGTACTTTCACAAATAGATTTTGACAACACTTTACAACAATGTTCATAGATTAGCCACAGATAAAATAAAGACCAAAATGGGTTACCTGCTGAGTCCCAGCGGAAGAGGGATCCCAATTCTCTGTTCTGATGCTCCTTCTTGGTCAAATGTAAAAATCAAGTCAAATTCAACTGTAAAAATACATTTTAATTCATGTGAGGAAATTGCTTTCTCCCTTGAGAGAATCAGTAACTGATTTTCCAGTTAAGCATTAAGAGGAGAATTCTCATTTATATGTAGACAGGCTGCTCGATTTTCTCACATATGTATATGTCATTCACTCACAGACATATTCATTAATTCAGCAAGTGTGCAGTAAGTGACTGATCTTCACTGGGCACTATTTTTGTTCCCAGAGTTACATAAAAGGAGAAAATGGCTCCTACTCCACAAAGCTGACATTCTTGCCAAAAGAGACAGTGAGGACAAAAACAAATGCATAAGAACAGAACATGTCAGATGGTAATCAGTTCAATGGAGAAAAACAAAGCAGGGTAAGGAGAATCCTTGAGTGTTGGCGTGACATGCGTTGCACTATATAAAGAGTAGCCAAGGAAGGCCTCCAGGATGGGTAGCATTGAGGAGAGGGGCGAGAAGCGAGAGTAAGACATGCACAGAATCCTGAAGGGAGTGGGTTCCAGACAGTGTGAGTGGCAAGTGTAAGGACCAGGAGGCAGGAGCATATTTGTTCTATCAGGAAAGCAACAAAGAGGCCCCCCAGCTGGAATGAAGTGAGGAGAGTGGGGGAAGAACTTACCTGAAGGTGCACATGGGATCTTACATTTTGTTTGGTTAGATCACTCTTTTTTCTTTTCTCCCTCTTCTTTCCTTCACCACTGACTGCATCACCACTATCCCCAGTACAGCTCCTATTATTAACCCAAAATGCATCTTTCCAAATTTTCTCTTTGATTATATAGTTATATTCAGACACATAAAGGTTGTGTTCTTTCTCATAAAAGTGAAATTGCACTTTTCATCCTTCTCTGCATATTGCATTTCCCATTTAGCCACATCAACCCTGTTTTCAATTGTATCCAAATCAGATTACCAAGTTTGAAGTCATTATTTTCAAAGAAAACGCAAAATTCCGTGATTTGAAGAGATTCTGTTTCATATAACCTTTCTCCTATTGATGGACATGGTTTCTTTATGTTCTTTTGCTACTATAAACAAAATGCAACAAATATCTTGACTATATATTCTTATATGCTGATGTCTTTATTTTGATGGGATATATTCATTAGAATTGAATTTCTGAGGTATGTATATGTTTATTAATATATATTGATACCTTTATAATAGCATTAACTACAATAGCCAAATTATGGAGAGAGCCCAAGTATCCATCAACTGAAGAATGGATAAAGAAGATATGGTGTATATATACAATGGAATATTATTCAGCCATATAAAAGATTGTAATCTTGCCATTTGCATTGAAAAGGATGGAGCTAGAGAGTATAATGTTAAGCAAAATAAGCCAAAGAAAGACAAATACTATATGATTTCATTCTTTTGTGTATTTAAGAAACAAAACAGGCAAAGGGGGGGGGAAGAGAGACAGACAAACCAAGAAACAGACTCTTAACTATAGAGAACGAACTGATGGTCACCAGAGGGGAGATGGGGGGGGGGGGGATGTGTGAAATAGGTGATGGGGATTAAAGCACGCACTAGTGATGAGCACTGGGTGATGTATGGAAGTGTTGAATCACTATATTGTGCACTTGAAACTAATATAACACTGTATGTTAACTAACTGGAATTTGAATAAAATTTTTTAAAAATAATAATAAAATAAAAATAAAAAACAAAAAAAAATGTTGTAACAATTCACATTTTGCCTAAGAATAGTACAAGGGAACCTTTGTCCTCATATCCTGCCATCAGTATTATCTGTACCAAAATGTTATGCCTGTGTCAGTACCTTTCAGGCTTTATTGATGGGTACTGTTCCATTATATAACTACACCTCAATTTGCCTATTATTCTACTAATAGATATTTGGTTTGTTTCCATCTTGAGAATATTATAAATAAGGCTGTTGTGAGCATTACCTCAACAAGTATTTTGTACACATGAATGTGTATAGCTCTTGAGCAAATACTTATTAATAAAATTGCTGGGTCATACAATAGATTATGTTTAATTTCATACAAAAATGTCACAAACAGTTTTCTAAAGTCTGAGCCTTTTTACATTCCACCAGCAATGTCTGAGAATACCCACTGCTCCACTGAGTCAACAACTAGGTGGCATCAATCTTTTTGAATTTAGCCAATCTAGCTGGTATGGAATTGTATCTCATTGTGGTTTTAATTTACAATTCCCTGATAACTAATTATGTTGAGCACTTTTCCATGCCTTTGTTGGACATTCATATATTTTCTTTTGTGAAGTATCTGTTCCAATCTTTTGCCTATTTTTTTAAATTGAGTTGTTCATCTTCTTTCTTTTAGAGTATAGAAATCTTTATATATGCTGGATGTGAGTTTCTTCTCAGATATATCTTTTGAAAATTACATATTTATTTTCTTAATAGTGTATTTTTATTAGAAAAAAAATTTGTTGGCCCAGTCTATCAATTTTTGCTTATGTTTAGCGTTTTAGGTGTCCTGTTTGAGAAATCAATCTACCTTGCTTATGGTTAGTGTTTTAGGTGTCCTGCTTGAGAAATCAATCATCTACCTATGTTCTATTCTAGCAACCTTATCTGGCTTTATATCCAGGTTTTAGATTTGTTTGGGTTGTGTATTTGGGTCTATGATATATCTCAAATTAATATTTCCATATGGAGAGAGGCCAAGGTTCATATTTTTTCTATAAGGATTTCCAGTTTTTCCAGCATCATTTGAATTGGATTCAAATGGACTGACTGAAAATCAAGGACTATACATTGGGTCTGCTTGTAGGCTTTCTACTCTGTTCTGTTGAACTATATGTGTATCCCTATGCCAATACCACACACTCCTAATTATTGTAGCTTCAAGGTAAATTTTGAAATCATGTAGTAAAAGTCCTTCAAGTTTCTTCTTTTTTAGAATTATTTTGGCTACTTTAGACCCTCTGCATTTCCATAAAAAATGTAAGAATGTGCTTGCTGATTTCCTCATAAATGCCTGCTGTGATTTTATTGGGATTGGTTTGAATTTATAAGTCAATTGGGAAGCATGGACATATTAATAATATTGAACCTTCCAATCATAAATACAGTTGTATATCTTCTTACTTGTTTAAACCTTTACTTTCTTTTGGCAATGTTTTACAATTTTAAGAATAAAGGTCTCATACTTCTTTAGATGTATTCCTAATATTTGACTTTTTATTCTTTTGTTAAATTCAATCCTCTAGTCTATAAAAATTTATTGTTAGTCTATGAAATGCAACTGTTTTTATCTTTGTGACCTTTTACTCTGTGAAGTTTCCAAATTCACTTTATAGTGTTGTCTACATACAAAATCATGTTGACTTTTTCAAACTTTTGTGACATTTCTCTTCCTTGTTACTTTGACTAGGACTCTCAGTTGAATAAAAACAACAAGAGCAGACATCCTTGCCATGGTTCCAATCTTGGGGAGAAGTAGTTTAATATTTCACTATTAAGTAGGAAGTTAGGTGTGAGTTTTTCACAGCTGCCTCATATAAGATTGAAGACATTCCTTTCCATTTCTGGTTTGCTGAGAGTTTTTCTCCTGAAGAGATGTTAAATTTCTTCAGCTACTTTTTCTGACTCTACTGAAATACTCACATGGATGGTAAGTGGTGAATTACACTCAATGTTCATGTATTAAATCAATCTTACATTCTTGAGGTAAATCCCACTTGTCATAATATATTATCTTTTCTGTGTATTGCCAGATTTGATTCACTAATATTATATCTATGTTCATGAAGGAAATTGTTTTGTAAATTTTCATTGAACATTTGTCAGGTTGGCATATCCAGAATATACCTCATAAAACAAATTTGCAGGTTTTTTCCTTCTCCTTTATTTTCTGAAAGAGTGTATATAGGATTCATGTTATTTCTTTTTATTTTTGTAATTGCTCAGTTTATTCTTCAAAGCCCTCTTCAGTTCTAAAATTCTCTGATTGCAACATTTAAGAGCTTATTCCCAATTAACTTTTAAGGGTCAGAAGTTTAAATGTGCAAATATCATTCTTTCTTGATAGAACACACCAGTGAAGTTACCTGAACCTGGAATTTTCTTTGTGGATAGGGTTTCAATACAAATTTAATTTCTTCCATAAATTTGAGCCATTTATATTTTCTATTTCTTCAGAAGTCTCTGGGTAAGTTATGTTTTTCAAGGAATGTGTCCATTTTATCAAAGTCGATGAAATTATCAGCATAAAGTTGTTAATTACATTTTTTAATGATACACTTTTTCATTATTGATGGTAACTTGTGTTCCCAGTCTTTTTGTCTTGATTAGTCTCGCTAGTTTACCACTTCCATTAATCTTTTTAACAAACTTGCATTTGCTCTTTTTTTATTGTTTATTTTTCATTTCACCGGTTTCAGCTTTTGTGTTCGTTTCCTGTTTTCTACATTTTTAAGGTATAATTTCTTGTCCTAGCACTATCTTTGGAATATGGAAACTTAGGAAATTAATTTTATACATATCTTCTTTTCTAAAATGAACAATGAAAGCTTTATATTTCCTCCAAGCAGTTTTTCAGTGGTATCCCACAAATTTTGATATATTAGGGCTTTTGTTTTGCATTTTCCAAATTTTTATTTTGTTTTAATTCCAATGTAGTTAACATACAGTGTGATATTAGTTTCAGGTGTACAAATATAGTGATTCAACACTTCCATATATCACCTGTGCTCATCACTGACAGGTGCACTCCTTAATCCCCAGCATCTGGGGATTTAGGTTTCCATTATCATTTCTTTGAAAATATTTCCTAATTTCCTGTGTGATTTCCTCTTTGATGTAAGGATCATTTAGCAATACGTTGTTAAATTCCCAAATATTTAAGAATTCTCCAGATAGGTCTTTGCTACTGATTTCTAAATACCATTGCGGTGCTGTAAAATGTCAATCTTTTGATATTTCTCTTTATCAAGACCTGGGTTATGGCATAGCCTATAATCCATCATCCAATTTTGCCGGGATTTTATGTGCACTTGAAGAGAGAGAACATCTCACAGTGTTGGTTTTATGGTTCTATCAATGCCAGTTAGGTCAGGTTGGTTAATAATGTTATTCAAATTATTTAAATATTCTGTGTGCTTACTAAATTTTTGTGAACTTCTCTAAATTACTGATAGAGGGGCATTAAAATTTATACTTATGATTATAGGTCTGTCACTTTCTTTTTCTAGTTCTTCCAAATTTTGCTTCATATATATAGAAGATCTATTATTAGATGCATGCACATTCAGAATGTTTCCGTCTTCTTAATAAATCCATCTTTGTGACATTATGCCATGTCCTATTTTTATTTCTGGTAAAACTTCTGTCTTGAAATCTACTTTGTGTGATATGAAGATAGCTAGACCAGTGTTATTATGATTAGTTTTTGTATGGCTAGTTAAGAAACTGAAATTTCTATTTAATTTCATCTTAATTAATTAAAATATAAATAGCTACCTGTGCTAGTGCCTAGTGTAGAAGGCAGCATAACTTTAAAGATTAGAATATATATCTTTAAGTTACCATAGTTCATTTTTTAAATAACATTATATTATTTCATGAAGAATGTAAAAAATTTACAAGTATATAATTTCATTTATCCCCCTCTTGCCTATAATGCTTTTATTATCCCATATCTCTTTTATATGTGCTGTAAAATATACAATATATGTTATCATTATTCCTGCTTTAAACTGTTAATAGTCTTCCTGATCCCAGCATGTTTTGGGAAGAATTCTCTTAGCTCTCCTGCCCTGCTCTCAGACTGTAATTCCTGTAGTGCCTCAAATAAGCACTGCTTCCCACTTTCTGAGGGTGCTGTTTTGCGGGGGAGGGGAAGCCCACTGTGTCCAGGAAAGATGACTCTCAGAGCTCCTGCCTTATCCCCAATCCCTTGTTGCATGACCCCGGGCACCCTGGGAAGACCCAGGGAGAAGCTGGCCAGCACTGCAGCAGCAATTTCTAAAACTTCTGAACTTTCTTTCTTTCTTTTTTTTCTTTTTATTTATTTGACAGACAGAGAGACACAGTGAGATAGGAAACACAAGCAGGGGGAGTGAGAGAGGGAAAAGCAGGTTTCCCGCAGAGCAGGGAGCCCGATGCGGGGCTCAATACCAGGACCCTGGGATCATGACCTGAGCTGAAGGCAGATGCTTAAAGACTGAGCCACCCAGATGCCCCTGTCAGGAACTTTCTAAGCTGGAATGACCTTCGTTAGTCTCCCCACTAGAGAGTGCTGAGCTGGAAGTTAGAGCTAAATCTCTGTCTTTTGTGAGTAGATTCAAAGCCTGGCTAATTGAGAGCATAAAATAGATGCTCGGGAAATACTTTTGGTTACCTGTAAGCACAAATTTGTAGAAGGCAAGGACCCGGTTGTGTCCATTGGAAGACTCACGTCTATTCAAGAACAAACAATTTTCCAGATAACACTTTTGCCTTTCCGTTATTTCATAACTCTTTGTATGAACTTATATTCAAGTTGTGTTTGTTGTCCAGTGATTTATCTTCTGCCCTAGTCTCTGAGCTCCTGGAGTCGACTGTGTCAGTCGTCTTCGAACTGTTCTCCATTCTTCCCCCGCCCACCCTCATTCATCTGGAAACAGCAGAGCAAAGGCATTAAGAGGTCTGAGCCTGGATAGACTGCCTGGATTCAAATTTCTGTTCTGACATTTACTTTGTGACACTGGAAAAATTATTCAATCATCCAGTGCTCCTCCTCCTCCTCTGCAAGATGGTGACCAAAATGTATCCCTCACAGGTTTGTTGTGCAGGTGAAATGAAATAATATTTGCAAAATGTTTATTATAGAATAAACTCAAATTGGTATTAGTGTTATTATCCAACACACAGAGGGCACCCAATAGTTGATGTATAATTAATCAATTGACTAGTGAAAATACCAGGTGCCTGCAATTTCCGTGAGTGAAGGAGCCTCATCACTCCCAATAAAACTGCTCAGCTGGCTTTTCTTACCACTGTAGGTCATGGCTCAGCAGAGATGCTCAGCAGCTGCTCTCCCCAAGGGATGGTGACTACTCATGGCTGTTACCACCCAGGAAGGCAGGTGACAGCCCTGTGCAGCTATGGCCTCCCCACGATCCCTGATGTCCTACGTGGTGACATATGTGAGTTGGAGATGCAGGTTAGGTCGTACTCCAACGGGAAGGCTGGTGGAACTGATGAGGCAGGAGTTTGAAGAATAAAAAACAATATCTCTTACTAGTGAAGAAACTAATTCTCTGTACTAGAGAGACTGCCTGTAACCAAGGGTTCCAGGCTGGGGGTGAAAAATGGAGAAGGCAAGTTCAAAGAAATCCAAACTGGTGTAAGGTTGGATTGCCAATCCCTCACCCGTAATGCTAACCCTAACCCTCCTGCGATTTCCAGACTCCCAAGTTCTACCTAGTATGGAGTAGACAGAAGCCACATAGGAATTTACAGTCTTAACTTAGTCAATAATGGCTGAAGTGGCAGAGTTTACCCATGAAGCTTGTTTGAATGGCAGAACACAGGCCTGAAGCTTCCAGTCTCTTCTGCTTTAAGTCCTGTGCACCCTAGGCTGCAGGGCAGAGGTGCAGCCAATGAGGAGCAGCCCAACACCTGCAAAGAGCGGGCTCAGTCCTCTGGGGAGGCCATGGCTTGGCGGGGACAACTCAGCACAGGACCAGGAACTTGCAGGGGAGGCCAGCTTCACCATACCCAGAGGCACACACACACACTCAAGAAGAAGCCAGCAAAAGAGACCATGCCTTTTGCATATACCACCTACACACACACACACACACACACACACACACACAGCAGGTCCTTTGCAATGTCAAATTGTCTACTCCTCTTCCTGAAGGGACGAGTAGGTGGGTAATGTGGGAGAGCAACTAAATGTGTTTACTCCAAAACCACCCACTGCACTCTGACACTCATACCGAGGATAGGAATGAAAACTTCCTTCTAGGTAGAAATGTGAAGACAGAGGGGAAGAAGTTTACCCCTAAACACACTGGTCACAAGACCAATGTGTGAACGCTGTAAGCAAGTGTCCAGTGGGCCCCTACCTGTGCATGCCAGGTCCTGCGCCAAGGGCTGTGAGTATGACAGTGGAGGTCCTCTCTCCCACACCAGAGAGCCTTTAACATGTCCCATGCTGCAGCCTCTCCCATGAAGGCTAACACTGACGGCAGTTCAATAATTCCCTCAGACGTAATCTGTAAAGTAAGGAAGGTGTCAAAGAGCTTTTCAGAAGGGCTTTCAGCCCTTGTAGGAAACTAAAGAATAATAGAGTCTCGCAAAATGGACAAGGAGAGATTGCCCACCCCAGAGAGCATCCGGGGGCAGGGGAGGTCCAATCCAACTTCTTCGTGATATCCTCAAGAATCAACGAGAAGGGGCAGTCCCACTATCGCGGCAATTTGCCAAACAATTTGGAAGCTGAGCAACATGATAGAAAGATAGCAGGCTTCAAACCCCAAAAATTACATTTGGATGGGCGCCTGGGTGGCTCAGTTGGTTAAGCGACTGCCTTCGGCTCAGGTCATGATCCCGGAGTCCCGGGATTGAGTCCCGCATCGGGCTCCCTGCTCAGCAGGGAGCCTGCTTCTCCCTCTGACCCTCCCCCCCTCATGTACTCTTTCTCTCTCATTCTTGCTCTCTCAAATAAATAAATAAATCTTTAAAAAAATTACATTTGAATTGGGTCTTGTTTCTGACTTTAACTTACAAACTGTCTAACCTCATTCCTTATTTTCCTGGAAATTCTTTTCCTACTCCACAGATTTGCATTTATGTTCAAATCAAGTGAGGAAATGTTTCTGAAAGCACATTTGCCCTACATGTCGTCACATGGGCCTGTGATATGAATGACTGAAAGGCATCAACAAAGGGAGAGGATATAAATGTGAAGACTCGGAAAGTTAAACAGAGCAGGAAGCAGTGAATCATGCAAGCCATGGAAAGTCATATCCCCAGGAACCTCAGAATTCCCTTGAGAAATAAGGCTATGGATGGTCATATGCTAGTAGTCTGGGGTTCCCATGGAAGGTGAAAAGCTCCCCACTTACCTTTGCCCTTCTTGTGGAGGCAGGATTATATACCCATCCACCTCCCGTTAGTCCCTTCCCCAGCCCGACTGCTCTAGACACTCTGACAGTCCATTATGTGCAAATAACTTGAACATGTCTTAGTATTTACTGGGAGACTGGGTGAATTGAAGTTCAATTTTCAGGCTAACTCTTCCTCTGTAAGCCTAACCCTTGGGCTATCTGAGACCTATCTCTGAAGTAATGAGTAAGAAACAGGTGTATTATTAGTCCACAGATGCAGGCTGACTCTTGTTTATGAGCCTATCCATCAGTCAATCGGTTCAGGCATTCATTCAACAACTACCTGCTGAGCTGGCCCATGTGTAGTCTCCGCATTGAATACTGATGACTCTTGCGGTAGCCATTGGTACTAGCCAGTGAGGGATGGAAAGTTGGTATCTATAATACATTAGCCCCTTCTTAGAAAATTGGAAGAAAACAAAGTGAAAATTCAACTTTGTTTAGGATGTTCAAATGATCTTACATATATTTGCTGATTTTCTTTTAAAACACTTAATTTTTAATATTGAGAAGCTTGGAGAAGAAAGCTTAGCTGTTGAAAGGTTAAACCATGATCAGATTATAGATATATTCCTAGGACTTCTGGAGAAGAGTTAAGAAATCCCAAATTCACAGATTCATTTGACATAATTATTTTGTGTTTGCTCTATTCCTGACACGTTTTCTAGACATTGGGAATGCACAGTGCATACCAAGAGCATAATGCTCAAGCAGGCCTGGCACATGACAAAACAGAGATGCTATTAGTTATCAACACTATTTTGAACCTATTGTATGCCAAATAAATATCACATTGGTGAATATATAAAAGAGGTCAGTTCCCAGCACTAGGAATAACCACCAGCCTCTCTCTCCCAGATGATATTCCAAGATGGGCTGCCAGTCACACAATACAAATCACTCCCACGGGACCCTGGGAGATCTTCCACTGATTTTTTCCCCTCAGTGTGAAGCTCCACGTTCTGAGCATAATATATTACGGTTGTTGAAGCCTAATTCCATCATACTGCAAGAACTGAACTGATCTCAACCATAAGCAGGTGCCCATAAATGTTTATGAAAGAATAAATGAGGCTAGCACATCCAGAGTAGAACTCCTACAATTGCAACCCTAGTGAAATGAATATAAATCAGACTAAGACAGATGTTAGAACTTATTAAAAAGCTGTTCTACCCTCTCCAACATGGGGGACATCTGTTGTTCATCGGCCATCCAGCTTCCATTCACCCTGCCTCAGGGAATAACATCTTTATTTTGCTTCTGGTTGGGTGACAAACTCTGTGAGTTTGTTTAAGACTGGGGATGTCCTAGAACACAGATCTGTGCAGTGCTAACACCAGGACGGTCCCCTACAAACTAGGAGGTTTGGTCATCCTAGTTCTGATGAAACACCATTTCTCTGCCTTTAATTATATGAGCCAACAGATTTGGTTCTGCTGCTGGTCCAGGAACTCTTAGGATGTTTTTCAGCTCTGTGTCAGGTAGTAAAAATATTTCATCATGCTGGCTTTCACCTGGACATATGTAGGGTCTGGAGCTGCCGAGGCCATTTTGCTATGACATGTGAAAATAGAGAAATGGAACCAAACCAGAGGAAGCAGAGCCCAAAAACAAAGACATAGAAACTAAACACTGGTGACATAATCTGAACACTCAAATTAATCTGTGCTTAAAACAAGACTACCTCACAGTTGTAATACCCTACAAGCTTACTCATGTATAAATCAATATAGTCAATATAGTTAAAAGGAAATTTCTAGATTTACTAATAGATATTTATTTCTCAGTTTCTGATAAGTATAAGGAAACTGTTAGATATGCTCCCAAACCTCAAGGAATTAATGTATTTATTCACAAGACAGAAGAAAAATAAATAGAAACTTAAGGTGGCATATCATGAGTGGTACAGGAGAAAGTGCACCTAAGTTCGGGGAAATCAATTTGGTCTGAGAGGATCAGGGAACATTATTAAGCATTAAGCCCAGGTGGGCTTTCCTGCATGCAGAAACAGAAAAAGAACTTCAAATGGAGGCACCTGTCACTTATCACTGCAGGTAATCATGTGTCCCCTGTGGGACTGTAAACCCCTGTGTCCATCCCCATCCTGGGAGTGCACATCCAAGGTACCCAATAATGACAACAAGTGAATGACAACATGCTTCCATGGTGCCTTCTAAGAATACAGAGTGGATAGATGAACATTAAGTAAATCCCTGGAAATATTAATCTGACATTGGCATATTATGTATTACATATTGGCAAGATACAATGGCAGAGAGTAAGTCCAGACTAAAGAGAGCAGAGCATGCTTGTTTTCACACTATGGAGGAAGTCCTTTCCCCTATAAGCAACTACATCCTGCATAAAACAAATGTTGTATTGCGTTGCCGGGCATATAGGAAGTAAAAAAAAAAAAAATGCTAGGGAAGTCAACGAATTTTGTAGATTTGGCCCCCAAAACAGAAGCTGAAACAACTAAAACACAGGTATCTTTTTAGGAAGCACCTACTGTATACTGCACACCATTTTGCAACAGAGAATCCACAGCCCTGAATTCCTGATTCCTCTAGTGGTTACGTTCTCATCCCAATGAAAGCAGAAGCAAATCCCAGCTAAAATAAGAACAACCTTATTGGTTAGTACAATCAAAGTTGGAAGGGCAATAGTTTTTGGAATGACAACCCAGGTAAAAAGGGAATTTTTTTTTCCTGAAGACCCTATGGAACAGTACAGCTCAGTCTCCATAAAGCTTAGTTCATAGTGGTTTTATACAGAGGCTTTCACCTGAACAGATGTAAGATCTGGAGCTGCCGAGGCCATCTTGTTATGACATGTGGGAAATTATATTGTATTTTATACAGAGGCTCTATCTTAGCAGAAGGATGGTTTGAAGATCCAGTGTTTTATGTCAATGCCTTTGGATTTCCACTTGTGGAAAGCTCTAGTGCTACTGGGCCTACTATGGAAATATTACTTGGTTTTTGGAGAGCCTTCTAATACATCTGTGACAACTTTTGAAAACCTGAAACAACCAGAAGATAAGAAGGATTCCCTGTTTGTGTTTATAGTGGTTGTTTGGTTGGACCAAGTAAAAGTATGAGAAAACTTCACATTATGTTTTCTGGTTATTCACCAGCCCCTCCAACCTGCTTTATCTTTTTTTAATTTAAATTCAATTAGCCAGGGCACCTGGATGGCTCAGTCATTAAGCATCTGCCTTTGGCTCAGGTCATGATCCCAGGGTCCTGGGGTCGAGCCCCACATCGGGCTCCCTGCTCAGCAGGAAGCCTGCTTCTCCCTCTCCCACTTTCCCTGCTTGTGTTCCCTCTCTCACTGTGTCTCTCTCTGTCAAATAAATAAATAAAATATTTTAAAAAAATAAAAAATAAATAAATTCAATTAGCCAAGGTATTAGTTTTTGATAAAATGTTCAATGATTCATTAGTTGAATATAACTGCTTTATCTTTTGTGATAATTTTTCATCAGCACCACATGGAAAAAATCAAAGTGAATCTTTGAAAGCAGTCATTTTGGGTTTGTCCATAGTATCTGAGTTTCTGATCCAGAGTGTCATGGATTTGGTTCCATCTGACCAAGGCCATGACTAGCTAAAAGCTTCAGTAATGAATTTTCACTAAGTACCATGTACTAATCCTTGAGAATTCAGTATTATACACAAAAAATTACAGTCTTTTGTGAAAACTTCATGAAACAAAATGTGCAGAAACTGTATTTCTTTTTCTAGTTAAATTAGATGCTGCTCATCCTTTTATTTCAAAAATATGAGAGTACTCTACTCATCTCTGCTTGCCCAAGGTGGGGGGTATATGACTTTGTCTGAGAATGTGTCCTGGGTCTGATATGATTCCACCATGGACAGATCTGATTTTGCACTATTACCAATACCAGACACCTCTGCATGAACCCTGCCTCTTTCCCAAGAAGAAGATTTTCTTTCAAGATTTCCAATTCTCTTAATAAGATGTAAAAGATAGCAAATTTCAAGGCTTTGAGATTACTAACTACCATATGAAGAAACAAAATTCATCAGCTTTCTACTTACCTTTATATTTTATCTAACTTTGATATAATTTACAGTAAAGTTATGGAGAACCTAAAAAACCAATGACTGTATTGATTACCTATGGTTTCAAAACATCAAAACTTTGTGGCTTAAAACCAGTGAGTATTTCTCTTCACTCTTGTTTGGTTGGCATTGTTTCTCCTGTCTTTCCACAAGTGTGATGGGGTCTGGATGTTTTGTCTGGGTCTCAGTCACATACGTGTCTGGAGGACTGGTCATACATTCCACATGCTCTTTCCTGCTGAGAATCTTTATAAGGTGATCTGAGGCAGCATTTCAAGAGAGTGAGAGAGAGAAGCTGTAAGGTCTCCTAAGGCTTAGGCCCTGGAACTTGTGCTATGTCACTGCTGCCATAATCTATGGTCACGACAGGTCACAGTGCCTTCTCCAAGAACTAGACTCTACCTATTGATGGAAGGCATGGTGGAGTCATTGCAGAGAGGCACCAATAGGGATGAGAGAGTTATGGTGACCACCGTCACAAACTATCTGCCTTAGCCCACCCTTGGGCCACAGTAATTCATTGTTCTCCTGATGAGTAAACATCCCTTCCCAAGACCCCTAAAGTCTCATCTGATGACCATGGCCGCAGATTATCCACAATCCCTGTCGTGCATCATGGACAAAGGCAGATGAGAGGATCCCTAGAGCCCTGGAGTAGCTCCTTAGATGTGGCCCATTGTAATCCAAGAGACTAAGGATTTAAGAAAAGTTTCCTGCCGGGACACTGGATGGCTCAGTCGATTAAGCATCTGCCTTCAGCTCAGGTCATGATCTCAGAGTCCTGGGATTGAGTCCTACATCAGGCTCCTTGCTCAGCGAGCCTGCTTCTCCCTCTGCTTGCTGCTCACCCAGCATGTGCTCTCTCTCTCTCTCTCTTTGACAAATAAATTTAAAAAAAAAGAAAAGTTTCCTGCCATCCACAAGCAAAACCTAATATGGTGAATGGGTGTGGGGAGGAGCAAGATAGTGGAGGAGTAGGAGAACTAAATTTTGTCTGGTCCCAGGAATTCAGCTAGATAGGTATCAAACCATTCTGAACACCTACAAACTCAACAGGAGTTTGAAGAAAAGATTAGCAGCAACTCAAAGAGACCACTTTCTGGAAGACAGACTGTGGGGGGAAGGAGCTGCCATCACCGGCTACCAGCAAGTGATAGAGAAGCAGAGCACAGAATCGGAATTTTAGAAGTCTGCTCCACTGAGGGATGTCACTCCAGTGGCTAGTGGGGGTGGAACCCTCACTGGGACAGTGTGGTCTCAGGACCCTCAGGGTCACAGAAGGACCACGGGTGCCTGAGTGTGGCAGAGCTCCCGGGTATATGAGCAGGGAAGCCAGCTGCAAAGATGAAGCCAAGGAGTGGGCTCTCAGCTTGGGGTTGCTATAAACCGTGATCTGCGGCACAGTTGGGCCACTGCTCTTCCAGCAGGGACCCAACAAGTGACAGATCCGGGGAGACTCCTCATCCTTTCCCAGGAGGAGTGGCATGGGAGCGCACCGCAGGAATCTGCTGGGTTTGGAGACTCCAAACGGGGTCGTGTGCCAGAGATAGAAACACTTGGTCACAGGCCAGGTGAACACGGAGTGTGGCCAGAGACCGGGGAGACAGGAGTGATTGTCTGCTTTTCTCTGGGGGCTCACTGAGGAGTGGGGCCCTGAGTTCTTGGCTCCTCTGGAGCAGAGATTGGGAGGCCACCATTTTCTTTCTCGTCCTCCAAAACTGTACGGAAAGCTTGCAGGAAACAAAAACTCCTGAGAACAAACCCGAACAGATTACTTAGCCCGGCCAGCAAGGGCGGGGCAATTCCGCCTCCGGCAAAGACTTTTAGAACCACGGCAACAGGCCCCGCCCCCAGAAGATCAGCAAGAACAGCCAGCCAAGACCAAGTTTACCAATCAATGAGAACTGCAGAACTCTAGCACTAGGGGAATACAGCACTAGGGGAATACATCATATAGAATTCATGTCTTTTTTTCCCATGATTCTTTAGTCTTTCAAAGGTAATTTTTTTAATTTTCCTTTTTCCTTTTTCTATTTTTTTTTAATTTTTCTTTTTCTCTTTTTCAGCCAACATCTTATCAATCCCTTTTTAAACAATCTTTTATTTTTCATTTTTAGAGTCATATTCTATCCCTTCATTGTAGTTAACCTTACTTTTTGTATATATATAAGTTGTTCTCTCTTTAAAATTTTGGGATACAGTTTCTTCTAATAGACCAAAATATACCCTAAATCTCTGTGTATGGCTTTCTTCTAGTCTCCTGCCTGATCACATTCTCTCCCCCCTTTTTTAAATTTCTCTTTCTTTTTTCAACCACCTTCTTATCTTACCAATTCCTTTTATAAATTCTTTTATAATTTTCATCTTTACAGTCATATTCCATTCCTTCATTGTATTTACCTACATTTTTGTACATATAAAAGTATTTCTTTCTTTAAAGTTTTGGGAGGCAGTTTTTTCTAACAGACCAAAATATGCCCAAAATCTACTGTGTGGCACTGATCTATTCACCAGCCTGACCATGCTTGCTCATATTCTTTTTTTTCTTCTTTCTTTCCCTTTCCTTTCCCCCCGGTTTGAGGTCTCTTCTGATTTGTTTCGTGTATATTTTTCTGGGGCCGTTGTTACCCTGTTAGCATTTTGTTCTCTCATTCATCTATTCTCCTCTAGACAAAATGACAAGATGGAAAAACTCACCTCAAAAAAAAAAAAAAAAAAACAAGATGCAGTACCGACTCCAGGGAAATAATCAATATGGACATTAGTAAGATAGAATTCAGAATGACAATTTTAAAGATACTAGCTGGGCTTGAAAAAAGCATGGAAGATACTAGAGAAACCCTTTCTGGAGAAATAAAAGAACTAAAATCTAACGAAGTCAAAATAAAAAAGGCTATTAATGAGGTGCACTCAAAAATGGAGGCTCTAACTTCTAGGATAAATGAGGCAGAAGAGAGAATTAGTGATATAGAAGACCAAATGATGGAAAATCAAGAAGCTGAGAAAAAGAGAGATAAACAACTACTGGATCATGAGGGCAGAATTCGAGACATAAGTGATACCATAAGATGAAACAATATTAGAATAATTGGGATCCCAGAAGAAGAAGAAAGAGAGAGAGGGGCAGAAGGTATATTGGAGCAAATTATAGCAGAGAACTTCCCCAATTTGGGGAAGGAAACAGGCATCAAAATCCAGGAAGCACAGAGAACCCCCATCAAATATCAATAAAAATAGTTCAACACCCCGACATCTAATAGTAAAATTTACAAGTCTCAGAGACAAAGAGGAAATTCTGAAAGCAGCTCGGGACAAGAGGTTTTTAAACTACAATGGTAGAAACATTAGAAGGGCAACAGACTTATCCACAGAGACCTGGCAGGCCAGAAGGGACTGGCATTATATATTCAGAGCACTAAATGAGAAAAATATGCAGCCAAGAATACTATATCCAGCTAGGCTGTCATTGAAAATAGAAGGAGAGATAAAAAGCTTCCAGGACAAACAAAAACTAAAAGAACTTGCAAACACAAAACCAGGCCTACAAGAAATATTGAAAGGGGTCCTCTAAGCAAAGAGAGAGCCTAAAAGTAATATAGACCAGAAAGGAATAGAGACAATATACAATAACAGTCACCTTGTAAGCAATACAGTGGCACTAAATTCATATCTTTCAATAGTTACCCTGAATGTAATTGGGCTAAATGCCTTAATCAAAAGGCACAGGCTATCAGATTGGATAAAAAACAAGACCTATCCATATGCTGCCTGTAAGAGACTCATTTTAGACCCAAAGACAACTCCAGATTGAAAGTGAGGGAGTGGAAAAACACTTACCGTCCTAAGGATATCAAAAGAAAGCTGGGGTAGTAATCCTTCTATCAGACAAATTAGATTTTAAACCAAAGACTATAATAAGACATGAGGAAGGACACTATATCATAGTTAAAGGGTCTATCCAACAAGATCTAACAACTGTAAATATCTATGCCCCGAACATGGGAGCAGCCAATTATATAAGCCAATTAATAACAAAAGCAAAGAAATATATCGACAACAATACAATAATAGTAGGGGACTTTAATATCCTTGTCACTGAAATGGACAGATCATCTAAGTGAAATATCAACAAGGGAATAAAAGCTTTAAATGACACACTGGACAAGATGGATGTCACAGATATATTCAGAACATTCCATCCCAAAGCAACGGAATACACATTCTTCTCTAGTGCCCATGGAACATTCTCCAGAATAGATCACATCCTAGGTCACAAATCAGGTCTCAACCAGTACCAAAAGATTAGGATCATTCCCTGCATATTTTCAGACCACAATGCTTTGAAACTGGAACTCAGTCACAAGAGGAAAGTCGGAAAGAACTCAGATACATGGAGGCTAAAGAGCATCCTACTAAAGAATGAATGGGTCAACCAGGAAATTAAAGAAGAATTTAAAAAATGCATGGAAACAAATGAAAATGAAAACACAACTGTTCAAAATCTTTGGGAGGCAGCAAAGGCGGTCCTAAGAAGAAAGTATATAGCAGTACAAGCCTTTCTCAAGAAACAAGAAAGGTCTCTCAAATACACAACCTAACCGTACACCTAAAGGACCCGGAGAAAGAACAGCAAAGAAAGCCTAAACCCAGCAGGAGAAGAGAAATAATAAAGATCAGAGCAGAAATCAATGAAGTAGAAACAAAAGAATAGTAGAACAGATCAATGAAACTAGGAGCTGGTTCTTTAGAAGAATTAATAAGATTGATAAACCCTTGGCCAGACTTATCAAAAAGAAAAGAGAAAGGGCCCAAATCAATAAAGTCATCAATGAAAGAGGAGAGATCACAACCAACACCAAAGAAATACAAACAATTATAAGAACATATTATGAGCAACTCTATGCCAGCAAATTACATAATCTGGAAGAAATGGATGCATTCCTAGAGATGTATCAACTAGCAAAACTGAACCAGGAAGAAATAGAAAACCTGAACAGACCCATAACCACTAAGAAAATTGAAAGCAGTAATTAAAAATCTCCCAACAAACAAGAGCCCAAGGCCAGATGGCTTCCCAGGGGAATTCTACCATACATTTAAAGAAGAATTAATACCTATTTTTTTGAAACTGTTCCAAAAAGTAGAAATGGAAGAAAAACTTCTAAGATCAGTTTTATGAGGCCAACATTACCTTGATCCCAAAACCAGACAAACATCCCATCAAAAAGGAGAATTACAGACCAATATCCTTGATGAACATGGATGCAAAAATTCTCACCAAAATACTAGTCAATAGGATCCAACAGTATATTAAAAGGATTATTCACCATGACCAAGTGGGATTTATTCCTGGCCTGCAAGTTTGGTTCAACATCTGCAGATCAATCAATGATACAATACATTAATAGAAGAAAGAACAAGAACCATATGATCCTCTCAATAGATGCAGAAAAAGCATTTGACAATGTACAGCATCCTTTCTTCATTAAAACTCTTCAGAGTGTAGGGATAGAGGGTACATACCTCAATATCATAAAAGCCATCTATAAAAATCATTCTCAATGGGGAAAAACTGAGAGCTTTTCCCCTAAGGTCAGGAACGTGGCAGGGATGTCCACTATCAGAACTGCTATTCAACATAGTACTAGAAGTCCTAACCACAGCAATCAGACAACAAAAAGAAATAAAAGACATCTGAATCAGCAAAGAGGTCAAATTCTCACTCTTTGCAGATGATATGATACTTTATGTGGAAAACCTAAAAGACTCTACCCCAAAAGTGCTAGAACTCATACAGGAATTCAGTAAAGTGGCAGGATATAAATCAATGCACAGAAATCAGTGGCATTCCTATACACCAATAACAAGACAGAAGAAAGAGAAATTAAGGAGTCGATCCCATTTACAATTGCACCCAAAACCATAAGATACCTAGGAATAAATCTAACTAAAGAGGCAAAGGATCTGTAATCAGAAAACTATAAAATACTCATGAAAGAAATTGAGGAAGACACAAAGAAATGGAAAAACGTTCCATGCTCATGGATTGGAAGAATAAATATTGTGAAAATGTCAATGCTCCCTAGAGTAATCTACACATTCAATGCAATCCCTATCAAAATACCATCAACTTTTTTCAAAGCTATGGAACAAATAATCCTAAAATTTGTATGGAACCAGAAGAGACCCTGAATAGCCAGAGGAATGTTGAAAAAGAAAAGCAAAGCTGGTGGCATCACAATTCCAGACTTCAAGCTCTGTTGCAAAACTGTCATCATAAAGACAGTATGGTACTGGCACAAAAACAGACACATAGATCAATGGAACAGAATCGAGAGCCCAGAAATGGACCTTAACTCTATGGTCAACTAATCTTTGACAAAGCAGGAAAGAATGTCCAATGAAAAAAAGACAGTCTCTTCAACAAATGGTGTTGGCAAAATTGGACAGCTACATGCAGACGAATGAAACTGGACCATCTCCTTACACCACACACAAAAATAGACCCAAAATGGATGAAAGACCTATATGTGAGACAGAAATCCATCAAAATCCTTGCGAACACAGGCAGCAACCTCTTCAACCTCAGCCGCAGCAACTTCTTCCTAGAAACATCGCCAAAGGCAAGGGAAGCAAGGGCAAAAATGAACTATTGGGACTTCATCAAGATAAAAAGCTTTTTGCACAACAAAACCAAAAGACTACTGACAAAATGGTAGAAGATATTTGCAAATGACATTTCAGATAAAATCTATAAAGAACTTATCAAACTCAACACCCAAAGAACAAATAATCTAATCAAGAAATGGGCAGAAGACATGAACAGACATTTTTCCAAAGAAGACATCCAAATGGCCAACAGACACATGAAAAAGTGCTCAACATTGCTCGGCATCAGGGAAATCTAAATCAAAACCTCAATGAGATACCACATCACACCAGTCAAAATGGCTAAAATTAACAAGTCAGGAAACGACAGATGTTGGTAAGGATGTGGAGAAACGGGAACCCCCCTACACTGTTGGTTGGAATGCAAGCTGGTACAGCCACTCTGGAAAACAGTATGGAGGTTCCTTAAAAAGTTGAAAATAGCGCTACTCTACGACCCAGCAATCACACAACTGGGTTTTTACCCAAAAGATACAAATGTAGTGATCCGAAGGGGTACGTGCCCTCCAATGTTCATAGCAGCAATGTCCACAGTAGCCAAACTTTGGAAAGAGTCAAGGTGTTCATTGATAGATGAATGGATAAAGAAGATGTGGTATAGGGGCGCCTGGGTGGCTCAGTTGGTTAAGCAACTGCCTTCGGCTCAGGTCATGATCCTGGAGTGCCTGGATCGAGTCCCGCATCGGGCTCCCTGCTTGGCAGGGAGTCTGCTTCTCCCTCTGACCCTCCCCCCAACTCATGTGCTTTCTCTCTCATTCTCTCTCTCTCTTTCAAATAAATAAATAAAATCTTTAAAAAAAAAAAAGAAGATGTGGTATATATATACAATGGAATATTATGAGGCCATCAAAAAACACAAAATCTTGCCATTTGCAACGACATGGATGGAACTAGAGGGTATTATGCTAAACGAAATAAGTCAGTCAGAGAAAGACAAGTATCATATGATCTCACTGATATGAGGAATTCTTAATCTCAGGAAACAGGGTTGCTGGAGAGGTGGGGGGTGGGAGGGATGGGGTGCCTGGTGATAGACATTGGGGAGGGTATGTGCTATGGTGAGTGCTGTGAATTGTGTAAGACTGTTGAATCACAGACCTGTACCTCTGAAACAAATAATACATTGTATGTTTAAAAAAAAAAAAAGATAGTAGGAAGGGAAAAATGAAGGGGGCGGATCGGAGGGGGAGATGAACCATGAGAGACTATGGACTCTGAGAAACAAACTGAGGGTTCTAGAGGGGAGAGGGGTGGGGGGATGGGTTAGCCTGGTGATGGGTATTAAAGAGGGCACGTACTGCATGGAGCACTGGGTGTTATTCGCCAACAATGAATCATGGAACACTACATCAAAAACTAATGATGTAATGTATGGTGACTAACATAATATAATAAAATTTTTAAAAATTGGTGATATGGGGCAGGAAAACCCAAACAGGCACCCTATACAAAAGGAAGATTAGGATACAATGCAATCACTTCTCTGTAGCAATTCCAAATCCAGTCAGACATGTTGTCGAGTCCCCCAATCCTGGCAAAGGAGGAGGAAGAGTTGAGTCTGGTTCTGCTCCATGAGGGTGGTTCTCTCATCTCTAATCCTCCCTTCTTCTCTGCTCTTAACTCTACTTTCTGAGGTATCTTTCCTTTTCAATAGGAAATGGACCGGATTTGCAGCCAAGTTGCTTTCTAGTGTTCTCCCTTGCCATAAAATTTGGGATTCCAAAAACCTCTTTTCATTTTGAACTTTCTACCTCTTTAGTTCAATTGGGCCATGACTCATATGACTCTTAAAACTGTGGGGTTCACTCTACACCCTAAATTTCATAAATATAATTCTTTTTGAGACAGACCTCTTTCAGTTTGAGGTCTGTGAGATTGCTGTAGGATAATACCCTTGAGATTTTTAGAAGCCCTGGGGCACCTGGGTGGCTCAGTCATTAAGTGTCTGCCTTCAGCTCAGGTCATGATCCCAGGGTCCTGAGATCGAGCCCTGCATCAGACTCCCTGCTCAGCTGGAAGCCGGCTTCTCCCTCTCCCACTCCCCCTGCTTGTGTTCCTGCTCTCGCTATCCCTCTCTGTCAAATAAACAAATAAAATATTTTAAAAAAAAGATTTTTAGAAGTCCTTTGCCTTTTAAGAGGTTCTGGCATGACTTTAAATCTTTCCAAGGTACAAAGGATCTTATAACCACAACCCTGATTTGGCCTTTACCCTGAGGTTACTTCTTATTTCTAAAATCCTTGTGACAGTTGGAGAGACTGGAAAAATGGTAAATGAGAAACAGCTTTATCTTCCAACCCAGAAAGGACTGCATCTTCTATATTTCCTCAAAATTTTGCTTGGAAATTGAAAAATTCTGTTTATAGCATTTCTCTGGCATTTTGCATATTTTCATACATAGATAGTAGTACCCAACTGGCATTTTCAACATTCTATCAAGAGATCTCCTTAACCAGAGACACAAGTTCATTAGGGACATTTCTTGTCTTCCTAGTTAGTACAGGTGACATATTTGCCAGTTAGTCCATTACTACCTAATGCAAGTCACCCTCTTTCCAGTCTCAACAAAAGAATTTTCTCGCACATGTTTCATCCTCCACTAATGGTTCTAACAGCCTCTTCACCACTTTTCCAGCATTGTCCACTACCTAGTCCCAAGACCAATGATATTTGTTTTCAATTTTTCTTCATAGCACCCAAGTCATGGTATCAATTTATGTGTTTTATAAATATATGACTATGTAACAAACACTCCCAAACTTAACAACTTAAAACAATTATAGTGTATCATTTCCCAAGGATTTGTTGGCTGGCTGGCAGTTCCTCAGTTGTCCTCACCTGCTGTGAGACTGCAGCCAGCAAATGGCCTGGCTTAGCCTAGATGACCTATCAGAGTATCGTTTACATGTTCGGGCTCTCATTGTGCTTGTCTAGAACTGCAGGGATGGCCAGGCTTCTCTTGTCACAGATTCCTGTTCATTAGAGATTTTTTTACATGGTCATCTTTAGAGGGCATTGTTTCAAAAGAGCAAAAGCCACAAGTTCTCCAGGTTAAGCACAACATCACTTTCTGTTGGTCAACACAGGTCACATGGCCACTGCAGACTCAAAAGGCAGGGACTTCCCCTCTTCATGGGAAGATTATCAAGGTTACATTGCAAAAATACATGGGCACAAAGAGGAGAAGAGACATTAAAACCATCTTTTCAAATAATCTACCAGAGTAAGGAGAGATGTGAAGTGATGCAGTCTGATGCACTGCCCACTAATTACCACTCCTCACCATCTGTGAGGGAACACACCAAGATGCTTAGTGCATCCATTCAGCACATAAGACTTCCTTGGGAAGGCAGAAAGAAAAAATGTACCTTGCAATGATCCTCAGGCAAGAGGAAAGAGGGTTGAGGGCAAGTTTCTCTTCCTTGCTCCCTTTCATCTCCTCTTTTTCCATGCTCAACATTTATCCAATGAAGAACTAATTGTCCCTTTGAGTTGAGTCATCTGTCCCCTCCAGTGGCGCCTCTAGATGCTAAATTCCACACCCCATGGGACAGCTGTCTTGTGGTCCTGGGCTTCAGACTGGTTCTGCAACCAGCATAGGCAGAACATGATCACATCTCAGCCAGAGGGCAGGACAGCACCTTGGGAAAGAGAAAGCTGTCAAGAGGATCTGAGATGTACATAACATTTGTTTCTATCATAGGAAAATCTTGAACTGAAAGTGAAGGCAGGAGTCTATATGACAGGTAGGATCCCCTTAAAAGCAGATATTCATATAGGTATCAAGGTAGGAGGACAGAGCCCGAACAAGATGAAAGAATTAAATATGATTAGTCATGGAACTCATGGAGTATAATTGGAAGTCATGGAAATTCATAATTAGTTGAGGAAACTGGAAGGGAGCTGGGCATGGCCCACTTGATAGAAGTAGGTGTGACTCCTTTCCAAAGGAAAACATTCTCAGTTTTAAGCCCCAGTGTTTGCACAATGAAAACTAGTCAGTTATGAGATCAGGAAAAAAGATCACCAGGCACAGAGAAGCTCATCCACCCTGACTATCAGTTCAAAGAAATAACAAACAACAGATGTAGATTCCAGAAGCTTTAGTCATGGAATCATCAGATACAAGTTTGTAAAACAATCATGAATGAAAGGTTTCAAAAATATCACAAAACCAGAAAGGTACAATAGACTATCAAAAATAAACAGGCAGATTTGGAAAACATCTAAATAGAACTTGTAGAAGTTAAAGATGATGAAAATTTAAAAATCAGTGAGTGGATTAACAGCAATTCAAACACAACTCAACTTAGAATCTGTGGAGAAACAATAGTAGTCTGAAACCAGTGTGTAATCTGTATATTAAGTGGGGGTGGGATGTCTAAACCCTGTCACTCTAGAAATGTGTACCCAAGGTATTGGTACCCATAAAATGCTATGTTTTAATAATAAAGGTTAATAAAGGAATTTTCAGATAAACAAAAATGAGATAATCTGGTACAACAACTTTTATTAATGAAATTAGAAATAGTAGTTAGGTAAATCTTTTTAATTATATAAGCTCTCTTTATGAAAATTTTTAAAGATTTATTTATTTATTTGAGAGAGAGTGAGAGCACAAGGGGGTGGGGCAGGAAGAGGGAAAATATCAACAGACTCCACATGAAGCACAGAGCCCAACACAGGGCTCAATCTCAGGACTCTGAGATCATGACCTGAGACAAAATCAAGAGTCAGGCACTTAACCAACTGCACCACCCAGGCACCCCTCACTTTATAAAAATTAAATTGTGCCTGTGGCAATGACCCTAGAAAGAAAGAGATGGATGCATAAGACACTACAAGGAACATAAAACACTTGGATTTTTAAAAATGAAGGAGAGGAAAGAGGCAGAAATTGATCTGAGGTTTTGAGGGGTGAATAAATTAGGATTTTCCAAAATAAAGCCATGAAAGCATTAGATTGAGTTTACTAAATAATTGGCAAGATGCAAAAACAGTGTTTTTATGTTCAACATTAAACAAAACATGAACCAACTAAGTGACCTTTTCTAGGGCACAACCAATGCAAATTTTGAATTGATTTGTCCTGAGATGTGTTTTGTCTCTAGATTAAAGTATGGCTGGACAAGTATCTTTTTTCAGGGCAGTCTCCCTTAATGACAAATAAATACTCAACATGTTCAAAACATGGCTGGGTTATACTAGTATCAGACAAAAGAGACTATCAATCAAAAACTGTTACAAGAGGGGTGCCTGGGTGGCTCAGTAATTAAGCGTTTGCCTTTGGCTCAGGTCATGATCCCAGGGTCCTGGGATCGAGTCCCACATCAGGCTACCTGCTCTGCGGGAAGCCTGCTTCTCCCTCTCCCACTCCCCCTGCTTGTGTTCCCTCTCTTGCTGTGTCTCCCTCTGTCAAATAAATAAATAAAATCTTTAAAAAAAACTGTTACCAGAGACAAAAAAAAGATATTATATATTGATAAAGGTTTCAATTCAAGAAGATATAACAATTATAAACATACATGCACCAAACAAGAGTCCCAAATTATATGAAACAAGTGTTGCCAGAATTGAAGAGAGAAATAAACAATTCTGCAATAGTATTTGAAGAAGTCAATACATCACTTTCAATAATGGATAGAACATCTAGACAGAAAATCAGTAATAAAGTAGAGAACTTGGACAGCACTATAAACCAACTAGACCTAACAGATACATAGAACACTTCACTCAACAGTAGCAGAATACACATTCTTCTCAAGTGCACATAGAACATTTTCTAAGATAGACAATGTTAGGTCACAAAACAATTCTCAATACATTTAAAAGATTAAAATTGTATAAAGTATCTTTTCTAACCACAATAGAATAAATCAATAACATAAGGAAAAGAGAAATATTTATAAATATGTCAAAATTAAACAAACACTGCTGAACAGATAATAAGTCAAAAAGAAATCATAAAGAAATGAGAAAGTACTTAGAGATGAATGAAAATGAAAACACAACTTACCAAAACTCATAGGATTCAGTAAGGCAGTGATCAGAGGGAGATTTCTAACTGCAATGCCTATGTTAAAAAAGAAGAAATATCCCAACTTCATAACCTAACTTTACACCACAAGGGACTAGAAAAAGAAAATCAAACTGAACACAAAGCTAACAGAAGGAAATAAACAATAAGGCTAACAACAAGTAAAGAATAGAGCACAATAGAATCAATAAAGCCAAAAGTTGGTTCTTTGAAAAAAATCAACAAAATTGACAAACCTTTACCTAGACTGATAAAAAGAAGAAAATGAAAATAACTGCAATCAGAAATGAAATTGGAGATACAACTACTGACTTTACAGAAATAAAAAGTATTATAAAAGAATTATATGGAAGATCCACTAGGTTGGCCATAATCAAAAAGAAGAAGGAAAGGGAGAAGAAGGAAATGAAAATAACGAGTATTGGCAGGATGTGAATTTGGAGAAATTGCAACACTTGTACATTGTTGGTAGAAATGTAAAATTATGAAGCACTGTAGAAAACAGTTTGGCAGTTCCTCAAAAAGCTTAACATAGAATTACCATCTTACCCAGAAATTCCACTACTAGGCATATACCCAAAAGAAATGAAAACAAGGACTCAAAACAGATATGTGTACACCAATGTTCATTACAGTATTACTCACAATAGCCAAAAAGAGGAAACAATCCAAGTGTCCGTCAGTAGATGGATAAACAAAATATGGTCTATGCAGCCAACGGAATACTATTCATCCATAAAAAGGAATGGAGCTCTGATATATGCTATGACCTGGATGAACTCTGAGGACATTATGCTGAGTGAAATAAGCCAATCAATAGGATAAATATTGTATGATTCTACTAGAATAAAATATCTAGAGAAAAAAATAAAATCTAGAATAAACAAATTAATAGAGACAGAAAGTAAATTAAAGGTTACCAGTTGAAAAGGTAGAGCAATGGAGAAATATTGCTTAATGGTTACAGAGTTTCTCTTTGGAATGATAAAAACATTTTGGATATAGGTAGTGGCGATGGTTGCCTAACATTATGAATGTAAACGATGCCACTGAATCATTTGCTTTCAAATGGTCAAAATGGTAAATTTTATGTTCGATGTATTTTACAAGAAAAAAATGGTGAGCAATCCAAGTGTCTAACAGTAGATAAATGGATACAAAAATTATGTAACATTCATTCAACTGAACATCATGTTTCTACTTACTAATATGATGATCACCATTTAATTAAATATTGGAAAACAATTAAAATCTTGTAGGAGAACACTGACATGGGAAAATATTAGTGATATTGTATCAGTCAGGGTTTCCAGAGCAATAGAACTAGTAGTGATATTGCAGTAATGTTGCAGTCTTAAGACTGAAGTTTGTTAGACTGGCTGGCTAGCCGGCCAGAAACTTCAGTTTTTGTTCTTATTGCCTTCAACTAACTGGATGAGGCCCCCCAACATTATCAAGTGTAAGCTACTTAGTCAACCAATGGTAAATTTAGTCACTTCTACAAAATACCTTCACAGCAATATTTAGTGTTTGACCTAACAACTGGCCGTCATACCCTACCCAAATTAACATATAAAATTAACCAACACAGATATAGTATGAAGTTAAAAAAAAATCAGTCCATAAAAGGATGTGTATGATATGCTCCCATTATAAAAACAATTATCTATGTACATATACTTAGATATCTTAGTAGACAAATATACTGCAAATGTATCGGTTTACCACTATTTATCTCACATTGGTAGGATTATAAGGCATTTTGTTTTGTCCTTGTGCTTTTCTGTATTCTTCAGTAACGTGCAGAGAATTTGTGTTTGTTTCATAATTACCAATCAAAGTCAGTTTTTAAAGCTTAGATAACAGCATAGAAGAATTGTTATAATGTCATACTGAGTGCATGAAGTAGAATATTCTGATTATGTTTGAGTGATGGACACAAGAGAGATCATTCTCCTACTATTTTCTAACCCAATTTTATTTAATCAACATATATTATTTTTTATACTGAAAATATTTGAAGATTTTGCACTAATGTAAAATTATTGTTTATATAATCAGGCAAGAAAAAGCCAAATTCGGATTTGTACGGATTATGAGATTACAGCCACTTAAGAATTTGTATAAGAACATATTAAGGAAGGAAGCTCATCAAAATACTAATCATGATTATGAGAGTTGAATTGTTGGAAAGGATTTTTTCTATTAAAAATTTCCTATAATGTGAATATTACTTGTTCTATGAAATATTTTGAAAAACAATGGCATGGGGACCCCCCAAGCACTTGGCTTTCCCAATTTGCAGCCTCATTTTCCTGTCCATAGCAGCCGTTTTTCCAAGACGAGAGCTCGAACGCATCCATCTCTCTCCTGCGATGTTGGGAGGTCTTAGGAATCCAAGTCCACGTGGGGAATCCGAGGCTGCACAAGCTGTGCAGGGAGGTGCTTGTAGATGTTTGCTAATTCAATTCAACTACATTTTAGTCATTTCCAGGCTACGAACTACACCTATGGGTCACTAAAGTGAGAAGTCAGTTAATAAAATTATTTTATTAGCACAACAGAAACATTCCTACCCCCCTCCAGGAAAAGTGTACCCATCAATAACCAATCGTGATTCCTTCATCTAGTTCTGTTGGTGCTGTATGAGCTCAGGCTGCATCATCTTCTTCTATGGTCCCATATTAACCAATGAAGTGCTTTTCATCTGGCTGGAGTTTTAAACCAAGGTATTGGTACCCTTTGTAAATGACTCATAAGTTTCATGGGCACATGTGCGAGCACATACCCCTCCACACTCAATATACATATATTTCTCCAGAACTGTTAGCTCAGAGGTTTGTGGAACAAACCCACTACCTATTTTTATACTGCTCACAAAGAAAGAATGGTGTTTACATTATTAAAGCATGGCAAATTACACAGTATCTTTCATTTTGCCTCATGACTGACAAACCCTAAAGTATTTATCTGGACCTTTGTAGAAAAAGTTTGCCAAGCCCTAGATTAGCTGATCTGCAACACTGCATCTTTAAGAGTTTCCTGAAGATATATAGTAACATATATTATATTTATAGTAATGCCTCAGTGGACCCTCAAGCTTTTGAACTTGTCCTTATTTCCCCTTACTATTTGTAACTTGCCCTTAAATAGATCTGTGGTAATCTACATTTTTTTTTTTAATTTTAGTAACCAATGTTCAGGACTTCCTGGAGGTTGGGATACAGAGATTTTTTTAAAAAAAGGCAAGGATGTGGCACTTAAAGCATCTTAAATTCTGCCTACTTAAGTTCTCTGGACAAGTTTTTCACTGAGTGTAGTAAAGTTTATTTAATTTCATCTGACTAGGGCGCCTGGGTGGCTCAGTTGTTAAGCGTCTGCCTTTGGCTCAGGTCATGATCCCAGGGTCCTGGGATCGAGTCCCACATCGGGCTCCCCGCTCAGCGGGAAGCCTGCTTCTCCCTCTCCCACTCCCCCTGCTTGTGTTCCTGCTCTCGCTGTCTCTCTCTGTCAAATAAATAAATAAAATCTTTAAAAAAAATTTAATTTCATCTGACTAGATTTGCATTGAATTTTTTAAGATGTATACTTCTCTGAGCTTTGAATCCATCTTTTTTTTATTTTATAATGTTATGTTAGTCACCATACAATACATCATTAGTTTTTGATGTAGTGATCCACAATTCATTGTTTTTGTATACTTGAATCCATCTTACTCTCAATTGTGTCACTGTAGATTTAAGGACATGCATGGCTCTTCCTTACAGATCATTTGATAGGCAGAATTTTCAGTTGGGCAGTCCTCCCAAATAACTATATTGCATGGAATGTCTCTTTTTAATCTGTAAGCTTCACTTCACTCATTATTAAAATGATAGTTACTAGTAGTGATAACGATAGCTAAACCAAAGCACTTAACACCCATGTAGATGTTTGCTGTTGTTCTTCTACTTCTCTCCTATCAGCTTCATGGACTCGGCTTATTACAGTTAGCTTAAACTGTGTGAACAATATAGACCTCATAACTTCAGAGTCTCATGGAACAGTAAGGGTGCTTCTTGCTCACCAAACATTCCTGGCAGGACTGTTTTCCTGGACCAGGGTGGCTCTCTTCCATGCAGGGACCTGGGCTCCTTCCACCTTAGGAAGGTCTGTCTCCTGGGGCTTCATTGTCATCTGCAACCAGAAAGCAGAAAGAGAAACCATATGCGGCACTCATGGGAGATTTATACAATGGCCATTGAAATGGCCCATATTCTGTGGGTATAAATTCCATAGAAAATGTCATCACACTGTGGACCTGCAGATCGATTTTTGCCACGTCTCCTGTACACTTTGTACTTTCCTCATTGTAAGGTATGTGTGTTTTTCTCATCAATCTGAAACCATATGAGTAAGGGTATTGCTTTACTTGTCACATCTTCTAAAGCACAAATCCCTTGCTAAGTGCATCCATACATGTTTTCAGTAGAAAAATGCTCCTACTTTGCAAGGATTGATGTTAACACTAAAGAAAGCTTTCCTTTCTTTCCTATTGTTAAGCCCACAATCATCCAATTATATAAAAATGCCAATAATAAAAGAGAAACAATGTAAACCTGATTAAACAAGTATCACTGATATTCACAGGAGAAAAATATCTGGCAGCTATGACTGATAACTGTAAAACTAAAGCACCAAAGAGAAACTGGCAAATGCTGTTGTCCTTCGGAATTGGCATTTTTGAAGCCAATTTAAGAAACAAAGTGAAGTTAAATAACAAATGGGGAAGACCCATTTTATTGGAAATTATCCAAGCCTGACAGAATATAAAGAACGTCTATATGAGAACCATGTAATAAAACCATGGTTTAGTATCAAACTCATTGCCATTTACAAAATAAATAAATAAATAAAATGCCAATTTATTCAAATTTATTTCTCCATTTCACATTTTGTCTTCTTGAAATTTAATCATTTATCTGCATCAGGAGACACAGCAAGCTAAAGGGTCTCTGTTAAAGTCATCCATTATTTCCTCCAATTTTGTTTGTGGGTGGGAAGAAGGTCACTGTTTTCCTTGGTCTGTGAATATCCTGTCTGCTTTCATCTGGTTTCATTAGTAAAGACAATGAGCATGGCAAGAAAACAACAGTGAACAGCATCACTACTACCTGTGAGAACGATGAAGACGTTCCTGGTGTGAACCACAAGTGGACTGAATAAGGCTATTTCCAGGGGCAGGAATCTAGCCCAGTGTCATCTGGACACCAGTGACTCAAAAACCAACAATTCACAAAAGTCTTCAAAACAAATACAGGAAAGGGGGCAGGGGACAGGTGAAATACATGAAGGGCAAGAAGAGCTACAGACTTCCAGTTATAAAATAAATAAGGGGGATGAAAAGTGCAGCATAGGGAATATAGTCAATTACTTGTAATAACTGTACAGTTACAGATGGTAACAACACATTGTGGTGAACATTTCCCAATGCACGTAATAGTGGACTATGTTGTACATCTGAAACTAATGTAATATTTGATATCAACTCTGCTTCCCTTTAAAAAAACATACTGGTCTTCCAATTTAGCAGATATATAGGGAAATACGTCTCATTTCCTTCTTTGTCACCCTGTTGAAAGCCACCATCTGAGTATTTCCTTATGGGGTTGAGAACTCTGTGCTTTTGAAGCCCCCCAGGACTGTTGCCTGAGCCTCAGCCTTGCAAAATCAAGGGCCACATCTAAGAGCTCACCTGGAGGTGGTGGGCTGAGGCTGTGGGAAGCAGAAACAGAAGACAGCTGAATGAGCAAGGAAGAATAATTACTTGAAGTGGCTCGGGACATATGCTTGTTTTTTTAATGACTTCTAAAGTCTCTTTTCACTCACTTTGATGTTTATGATAAATTATTTTTAATAACAATTCAATAATAATTCAAAACTAATATTTTAAAAGTTTAAAAAAAGCAAGGCATCAATAAAACTCCCAGCCACCCCTCCCACATCAAAAAAAGACAAACAAGCATAAAAGCATAACACTCATAACGCAGATATCAAACCCGACCAACATGGTAAATTTTTTAGTTCCTCTTTTTAAATTATGTGACTCCTTCTCAGGATGATGTACTACTAGGCTAACTCAAAACTAAATGGCTATAAAGTCCAAAGCAGTCACCATAAAAGACAGTTAAATCATTGATTTATCATCCATTGGTTGGGAAGGAATATATATATTTATCAAGGCTATAACAGTATAAATGTCATTTCCCTTTGGAAGTCAGAATTCAATTACATTTATTTTCCATTTATATTTTTAGATCCTTAATTCAAGAGAAAACAAGTGAAGGCCTAAATTTTAGATCATCAGTTGTACAGTTGCAAAATAAACATCTGTCACCAATATATGAAGATTAAAATTGTATCTCATGGATTTTCACAGCCACAAAATCACACCTGTTCCCTCGCACCTCAAATTTTTGGCTGGTCTCCATTTTTGGAGGAAAGATAATTACCTAAATGGTGGGGTTTTGTAGTTCCCCTCCTGTGACCCTAAATCCCAACATCCCTCCACAATACAGTGAATTGTCAACTTAGACATCCATTCATTGATCATGAACTCTACATAACCAATAATTATTTCTTTAAAATAATTGAGGAATCCTGCTGCAAGGATCACTTTGCAAATCAGGAAAGGGAGATACCTGCCATGGCTCGACCAAGTCACATAACTCATGACAGACAGCAACAAGACTCCTATTCCCCTCATGCTTATTACAATGCCCCCATCCTTCAGGCACTGAGAATTATAACAAAAGATTTTCAAAGAAGAATTAGTTGATCATGCAGAAAAGCTGTTTTGAGACATATGTCAGCACAATTAAAGTGTTTTGTTTTGTTTTGCTTTGTTAATGAAATGAAAGGTAGGTGGGTGGGAGAACACACAGCAGGTAAAGGAAACCCATCACATTAGGACTCCAAGAGCCTTGGAAAACAAAGGGACATTGAGGCCTTGGAGGATAGGGAAGGGAGGTCCAAAAATTCAGAGGAACAACCCCCAAAAGAACTGATGGGAGATACTCTCTGCACATACCATGGTTTGTGAACATTTTAAAAACATAGGACTTCTTTTTCCTGCACGTTGATTCTTTAGTCATTGGCTTAGATATAGACTTACTTCTGTGTTTTCATAATCCAAATTAATTATCTGTTCCTGGATTATACTCAATAATTGTTTAATCTTGGAGAGGTCCCATTATCTGCTTACATCACTGTGGTCTGACAAATACCATAATTTCCTATAGGACAAAGTTTCAGTCTCTACAACTCATGATCTGCATATCACCTTTTACATACTATGCTCAGGAAATCTGTAGAAGAAGCTAAATTTTGATACTTCAGCAGTTTCGGACATTGGGACAATCTAGAAATTCGAGCTTGATTTTTTTTTCTGTACATCTGAGCCCTAACATAAACTATCCATGTGGTTTTAGACAAGTTATTTACTTGTTAGAGACAATGTTTTCATAAATAAAATGAGGGCATTAGAGTACATAAAGTTCAAAATTTTTTTCTACTCTAAACTCTATGGTTTTTATAGAACATAAATAAAATGAATTGTACTGTAAAAACTGCAGGCCAGTTTCTGTGTTAAGATAGTTAATTGAGGGGTGCCTGAGTGGCTCAGTCAGTTAGGCATCTGCCTTTGGCTCAGGTCATGATCCCAGGGTCCTAGGACCAAGCCCTACATCGGGCTCCCTGCTCAGCAGAGAGCCTGCTTCTCCCTCTCCCTCTGCCTGCAGCTCCCCTGCTTGGGCCCTCTCTCTCTCTCTCTCTCTCTCTCTCTCTCTCTGACAAATGAATAAATAAAATCTTTTTAAAAAAGATAGTTAATTGAACATATGCACACAATTTTGCTCCTCCTGAAAACTCCGTAAAACCGCATGCACACACAAATTAAGATATGCTCACTGAAGGTTAAAAGAACACAGGAAGAGCCAACAGCAACAGATGGATGCATGATAAGTGGCTTGGCAGCCCAAGAGCACTGAACACAAAGCCTCCAGAAGAGAAAGCTAAGATCTAATCCTATTTATACATCAGAATCCTTAAAAGATACAGAAAGACAGGAAGCAAAACTAGGGACAAGGTGGGGGAGGGGTGCATAAAATAAGGAAAGTGGGTAAGAGCTCTTGGATAAGCCATTAGCCCCCCTGGATCACCTTTCCTATTTAGTGCCCCTTTGAATAACAAACCTAACCCTACCAACGAAAGTTTAGAGCTATATTTCCTGGGAAGAGTTAAACCAGGAATATCTGAAATTCCTCACAAGTAAAAGGGACTAGTCCTATAAGGAAAACAAGGAGATTGAATTATCACATATGTATTGAAAGCCAAATCTAAAATGCCTAGTCTTGTTCCCTTTTCAGTTCCTACGATGCTAGAAGCCAGTTCTTTAGCTTCGAGACACGAGACTTAAAGAATCCTTTCTACAGATTCTTACCAGGAAAGATGTAACAAATGGCCCACACAGATTACCCTGTAATAAATTCAAAATCAATAATCATTGTCATATAGTCAAAGCTTTGATAGGCTTTTTAATTCCCTCTTAATCATGAACAGACAAGCAAAAGTTAACAGATTCATGAGAAGAACTCATTACATAGAAAGTAGAACTAAAAACAAGCAGAGAAAAAAGCAAATGGATATAATAGAAATTCTGCAAAGGAAAGAAAATATCAATAAAAATTATTAATATCATCAGAGATACAAAATAAGATACTGCAATCATGAGACAAAAACAGAATACTATAAAAAGAAATATTCAGAGAACAATAAGAAGCATTTGGAAAGCACTTGACAAGTAAGAGCACAGAATAACAACACAACAGAAGATCTAGAGGACAAAGTCAAAGTACTCTCCCAAAAAGGAGGACAAAGAGATGGGAAATTGAAAGAAAACCAAGTGAAAAACCAGAGGACCATATCAGGAAGTCCAATATCCAAACAATAGGCATTTCAGAAAGAGAGAACAGAGACTATACAAGAAAAGAAATCATGACTAAAATAATTCAAGAAAGGTTCCTATTACTGAAAGGGCCACCAAATGTCTCGCAAAATAGATAAAGTAAACAAACAACAGGAAATGCCCTTATGAAATCTCAGAATATTGGAACCAAGGAGAAAATTCTAGAATCTTTCAGCAGTGGTTGGAAGAACAAATTATATAGAAAGAATGAGGAGTTAAAAGACTGGATTTCTCATCAATAAACCTGAAAACAAGGAGCAACCCATCAGGACACTGAAGAAAAATGATTTCTAACCTATAAGTCCATATCCAAACTATCAATAAGTTTAAAGATTGAATAGAGACATTTTTCAAACCTGCAAGACCTCAAAAAATATTTCACCTTTGGACCTTTTCTTAAAGAGCGACTACAGAATGTGCTTCAGCAAAATGGGAGTGAAATCCAAGGGAAAGAAAGACACAGGATAAAGGAAACAGGACATCCACTACAGGCGAAAGTCAAGGCAATTCCTTGGAGGATGGAGGAGAATGTCCCAAAATGAGAGCTTATGTCAGATGGAGAGTCCATGGGGCTTACCAGAGAGACACACCTGTCGAGGGATAGCACACCAGAGTATACACTACACACCTGCATATGCTCCTTTTACCTCACCAAAGGCTCTGCTCGGATAGCACCAGAGAGGGAGAGAGAGGCCACAGGGAGCTTAGAAGCAGAACCTTGAAAAGCAGCACTCCTCCTACCCCAGTTCTGCCCCGTGTTCAGTTCCCAGCCCACACCAAAACCAGCATGATGCTCCACCTGCAAGATGCGAGGACTTCCAGGACTGATCACCTCACCTGCAGGCTTCCTGGACAGACACTCTTAGTCACTCTTGGAGACAAGGTCCTCTGGGTCCCACATGCTGGCCACAGTAATTTTTTCCTCCCAACTGTCATCTGATCCTGGCCAAAATGCCTCTCGATTACAAAGCTAGGTAAGTAATTATTACTCAATTTTTTTCAAAGTGATAAGATATTGCTTGGAGATACATGAATTGGTGTTAAAACCTTTTTTATTTATTTGTTTTTAAGTAAGGGGGTGGTTAAAGCCAGACATAGGAGTCAACTTGCGGGGGATAAGATGGGAAAACAATGAAGAGGAGCCCAGAGGAGATGTTTAAGGACTGTGCTCTCTCTACCCTGGGTCGTGGGCCCTTGGATATTTGCTTCATTTTAGTTTACATGCTCTTTTTTATTATGATATATCTTACAATTTAAATTTTTTATTAGTTTCAGATGTAGAATTCAGTGATTCATCAGTTGCATATAACACCCAGTGCTTATTCTATCAGGTGTCCTCCTCAATGTCCATCACCCAGTTATCCCTTCCCCCCACCCACCTCCCCTCCAGCAACCCTCAGTTTGTTTCCTAGAGTTCAGTGTCTCTTAATGGTTTGCCTCCCTCTCAATTTTCATCTTGTTTTATTTTTCCTTCCCTTCCCCTATGTTCATGTCTTGTTTCTTAAATTCCACATATGAGTGAAATCATATGTTATTTGTCCTTCTCTGTCTTATTTCACTTAGCGTAATACCCTCTGGTCCCATCCATGTCATTGCAAATGGCAAGATCTCATTCTTTTTGATGGCTGCATAATATTCCATGTCATATATGTAACATATTTTCTTTATCCATTCACCTGTTGATGGACATCTCAGCTCTTTCCATAGTTTGGCTATCATGGACATTGTTGCCATAAACATTGGGGTGCGTGTGTTCCTTCGATTCACAATGTTTTTATTCTTTGGGTAAATACCTAGTGGTGCAATTGTTGGGTCATATGGTAGCTCTATTTTTAACTTTCTGAGGAAGCTCCAAACTGTTTTTCAGAGTGGTTGCACCAGTTTACATTCTCACAACAGTGTAAGAGGGTTCCCCTTTCTCCGCATCCTGCCAACATTTGTTGTTTCCTGAGTTGTTAATCTGACTAGTGTGAGGGGATATCTCATTGTGGTTTTGATTTGTATTTCCCTGATGCCCAGTGATGTTGAGCATTTTTTCATGTGTCTGTTAGCCATTTGTATGTCTTCTTTGGGGAAATGTCAGTATGGTACTGGCACAAAAACAAACATAGATCAGTGGAATAGAATAGAGACTCCAGAAATGGATCCTCAACTCTATGGTCAACTAATCTTCAACAAAGCAGGAAAGAATGAATATCCAATGGAAAAAAAGACAGTCTCTTCAACAAATGGTGTTGGGAAAACTGGACGGCCACATGCAGAAGAATGAAACTGGCCCACCTCCTTACACCATATACAAAAATAAACTCAAAATGTGAGACAGGAATCCAGCCAAATCCTAGAGGAGAACACAGGCAGCAACCTCTGTGACCTCAGCTCCAGCAACTTCTTGCTACACACATCTCCAAAAGCAAGGGAAACAAAAGCAAAAACGAACTACTGGGACTTCATCTAGATAAAAACATTTGCAAAACAAAGGAAACAGTCAACAAAACTGAAAGGCAACCTATGGAATGGGAGAAGATATTTGCAAATGTCTTATAAGATAAAGGGCTAGTATTCAAAAATCTATAAAGAACTTATCAAACTTGACACCCAAAAAACAAAAATCCCATCAAGAAATGGGCATAAGAACAGGCACATGAAAAAGTGCTCAACATCGCTCGGCATCAGGGAAATCCAAATCAAAACCTCAATGAGATACCACCTCACACCCGTCAGAATGGCTAAAATTAACAAGTCAGGGAACGACAGATGTTGGCGGGGATGTGGAGAAAGGGGAACCCTCCTACACTGTTGGTGGGAATGCAAGCTGGTGCAACCACTCTGGAAAACAGTATGGAGGTTCCTCAAACAGTTGAAATTAGAGCTACCGTTCGATCCAGCAATTGCACTACTGGGTATTTACCACAAAGATACAAATGTAGGGACCCGAAGGGGTACGTGCACCCCAATGTTTATAGCAGCAATGTCCACAATAGCCAAACTGTGGAAAGAGCCAAGATG
>NW_027397067.1:6589681-6603686 GCF_003265705.2 Callorhinus ursinus
AGCAGCCATCAAAAGGAATGAGATCTTGCCATTTGCAACGACGTGGATGGAACTGGAGGGTGTTATGCTGAGTGAAATAAGTCAATCAGAGAAAGACATGTATCACATGACCTCACTGATATGAGGAATTCTTAATCTCAGGAAACAAACTGAGTGTTACTGGAGTGGTTGGGGGTGGGAGGAATGGGGTGGCTGGGTGATAGACATTAGGGAGGGTATGTGCTACGGTGAGCGCTGTGAATTGTGCAAGACTGTTGAATCACAGATCTGTACTTCTGAAACAAATAACACAACATATTTTAAGAAAAAAGAAAAAGAAGAAGATAACAGGAGAGGAAGAAAAGGGGAGTATGTCAGAGGGGGAGACGAACCATGAGAGATGATGGACTCTGAAAAACAAACTGAGGGTTCTAGAGGGGAGGGGGGGTAGGGGGATGGGTTAGCCTGGTGATGGGTATTGAGGAGGGCACGTTCTGCATGGAGCACTGGGTATTATGAACAAACAATGAATCATGGAACACTGCACCAAAAACTAATGATGTAATATATGGTGATTAACATAACAATAAAAAAATTAAAAAAAAAAAGAAATGGGCATAAGACATGTAGAATTTAAATTTTTTAAAGACTATATGTTCTATACTTCCTTCAGGTAGTGAAATTGATGTCTAATTATCAATTAGATTTGAATCAAATGGAAGCCCAAACTGAGCATCACTCTGGTGGTCATTTCCAGGTGATTTCTTCCAGTACATTCTACAGGAAAAAAATTCCATTAGGATTCTGCACTGAAACAATTTTCTGCTTTGAGGTCATCACTAAGAACCTGACTAACTTGTTTCCCCCCCCCTGAAATGTATCATATAGCTCATCCATATTAATACTGTAAAGCTAACAACAACAACAACAATAACAATCTCAGCAAAGGTTTGTATCAGGTAATGACATTTGCTAAATATGAAGAGATTGTAGAAAGACTGAGTGGAAGATTTAATAGTGTGAGGAAAGTATCCAGTTAATTTATGGCTCCTAATTTGTTTATAATGTCCATGCAACTAATCTCCATTTGTAATGTTGATATTTTATCAATTAAGAAACATTAGTAAACTTTTTATTTTCATCAGATGGTTTAAGTGTCATAAAAAGACTGCTGAGATATGTTTTATAGTATCCTCCCCATCAATAGAACGCTTTTTAAAATAATTCATAACGTTAATATATAATATATAGTGTAACTATATATAGCACATATGTATGTACATTAAATATATATATTTAGCATATATATTATAGATACATATATAGTGTAGATATATATTTATAAGTAAATATATATATTTAATGTACATATATGTACTATATACAATATATAAAATATAAAAACATATAAAATAAATATATGTATTTATATTTTTAAAAACCAGACAAATCCCCAGCCTTTGAAGCAGTGCCACTGGAACTCCAGAATGAAACCAGGGTAGCCCCCCTCCTGAGTCCCAACAATTGAGAGGAGGCTTGTTTGTCTGTGAAGCAAACAAATGCTCAAAAGATTTTCCCACTCATTCTTCACCCCTGACCAAACCAGATTAAAAAAAAAAAAACTTTTCAGCTTCCCAAATTCCCCTGGTTTCCTATCTCTTACTCTTGGCAGTTGAAGGGCAAGCAATGCAGGATTAGAGAGAGCAGCCAAAGAAGGCCAAAGAGTTACACCAAACAATCTAGAGATCTAAGGATGTGACCAATCTCACTCTTTGGAATGCTAAGGCCTGCCTTGGTGACTGAATATGCTTCATCTGAAGGAAATCAGGCAACTTCGGCGGGGGGGGGGGGGGGCTTCTCCACACGGATCTACATCCATTCATACCTCACAGCGCCCTCCTTAGGCCAGCATACCCACACAGACTCAGTCACACACCGCCCTCCTGCCACCTGTCACCCTCCCTCTGGAAAAACAACTTGAGCACACCCACCAGGTAAAACTCGAAGGGACATCTAAATAAGGCGATGGAACTTTGGAAGAGAGAACGCAAGAAAGAAGAGAGAAGGGAGAAAATGAAAAGAAAAGAAATAAGAGGAATTGTACGACATTAGATGCCACAACATTTGCCTGTTGGACATTGTTTTTAAAGGGAATTTCCCAGAGATAATGGAGATGTGGAACAGTAAAAGATGCAGTCCAGGAACACAAGATGTAGGAGAACCCAGCTAGTTCTAATGAGGCCTGCTTTTAGTTAGTAAAACTTAGAATGCCGAGCTAATCAAATACATTTTTGAGTAGACAAGGGAAAGACGGAGGGAGGAGGGGAGGAAGGGGAGGAGGGAGGACGCGGGGAGGGAAAAAGAACAGGCAGGCCAGGCCGGCCTCCTCATCTCCTAGGACGTCAGCCACTTCTTCCGTGTACACTGCGGTCAGCTCGTCACTGGCTTCCCCACCTCTGCTGCTCATCTCTCGCCATTTTCTTGTTGCACCTGAAGACCCGAACACTGAGCTGCACAATCCAACTGTGACCATGGGCAGTGAGACCTCCTTTCTCAGCAGCGCCTCCTTTTGGGCAGAGAGGGAATAGCCACGGAGGAGTCCACGCTCCCAGAGCAGGGGTGAGGGCGGTTAGCCCCGCCACAGATGCCCTTTCTGATTTCAGAATACGGGGATTTTAACACAGGATTTTTTTGGTGAAAATTAAAGCAGATAAAATATAAATTATTTTTTAAAGATTGTATTTGTTTTTTTGTTTGTTTACTTATTTATTTGAGAGAGAGAGAGATCACAAGCAAGGGGAGAGGCAAAGGGGAAGTGGGAGAAACCCAAGCGGACTTTATGCTAAGCATGGAGCCGGCAGCGCGCTCCATCTCAGGACCCTGAGATCATGACTTCAGCCAAAATCAAGAGTCTAGTCCTTAATCTACTGAGCCACCCAGGCACCCCAAAATATAAATTATTGCTATTATTGTGTCAAGTGCCTATGAAACACTGAAAAATAAAATATGCATTTTTTAAGCTAAATCCTTTGTTATCCTTTCAGATAATGGCAAGACCCTCCAGTTCCCACTGGGCACATGGGAAGTAGGTCTTTAAGGATAGCGGCAGGTATAGAATGTTTCAACAGAGCCCAGCCCATCTGTCTTCATGACCAGGCTCTGCAGACAGCAACCACAACCTGATCATGGCCACCTCCTGTCAAGGGATTTGGGCCTCTAGAGATGGATGAGGATATGTTTTGCATTTTGAAGTGCCTGCTTGGAGACAATCTCTGCCCTTTAGCGTCATGCATAAATTAAAGGAATTTTCAAAGATAAAAATATGGCCCTGAGGAAGCCACAGGAGGAAGAAAAATCTGCCCAAAAGTCCCCCAAGGGCTCCCCTTTGTGTGAAGGAAGGAAAGACATGGCCCGGGGGGAGAGTTGGTACAGAACCAGCCAAGGGCTCTGGGACAAGTGCGCAGGGCCGTGGAAGCCTAAGACCGACTGGTGACAAAAAGCACACTTCTTCACTCTGCAAGCTGTGCACCTAGCTCTTTCCTTTTCTCTCGAATGTAAGGAGCTGTTAAAGACACAGTTACTTTCTCCAACCCTGTGAATCTTCCTGTACTTTTTTCTTTTAACATGTCGTGGCTCTTGCAGAACAGCCAGGGAAAACCAAACCAGATCCGTAATTTTTACAAAAATAAAATAATGTAGTTTTTCAGGAGACTTTCCTATATGCCACGAACCATCTTATTTTATTTTCCAGTGCTTTATATGTACTAGACACAATGATAGTCATTTTATATTTTATTTTCTTTAACCCTCACAAAAATAAAATGTGGTAGTCCTTGCACCTACCCTGGGGAGTCTGGGCTCCTCTGTGGCTCTTCCATCTCTGCCCAAGAGGGGGCGCTGCTGCTGCTAAGTCCCTCATTCCAAGGGAGTCTAAAATGGAGCATTACAAAACAATTTATCTTCGGTCCAAAGAATTTCATATTATCTTGTACTCACATATTTCCTGCCCCAACATTTATTATGCACATCTTCTTATTGCCGATCTAGATCATTCTTTTTTTGTTGTGGCATATAAATTGTATGGCATTGTCCTGGCAACCTTGTTCACTCCCTCTGTTGAGGTGTGTGAGCAGTTTGCTCTTTAGGAGAGAGCAAGACATGACTCTGCTTTCTCTGGAAGAAAAGCAACACGGTCATGAGTTGAAGAGAAAAATAAGACCAGAGGCTCTAGGTAGAGTGGAGAATGACTTTAGAAAAAAGGTCAGCAGTTTTAGTAGAGGTGGAGATCCTGAAGATCAGATGTAAATTGGTCTTGGTCAGTTTTGATGGAGAATAGTTCCAATTTGAACTAAAAAACTAATGTGGCATTCTTGGAATATCAGGCTGGGAAATTGCTTGGACCGAAACTTGGTTAGATTTACAGTTATACGCTTTCTATCCTTGGAACCACCTACTTGAATGTCATTTTACCCTAAAGATACTTATATATTTTGTATATATACTTCTAATAAATACTTTTCATATGTTATAAATGTACTTATAATATATAGACATATATTTTATAAATTTGTTTATACTTATAAATACTTTGTATATATTATAAATGTACTTATAATATAGAGACCTATATATTTTATAAATTTGTTTCTGCTACTCTCAGGATGGGTTAGCTCTGTGTGTGTGTGTGTGTGTGTGTGTTACTTTCAGGAAGGTTTGTCGTTAGGCAGGGTTATGAAGTTTAGGAGGAAAGCAGCATGGCCCCAAAAGAGGCCCTAAATTCTGGAATATGTCCCCATACCACTCTCCCTCGAAAGAGCTGCAAACAGATGGATATAATATTCCTTTCTTCTCTTCCCACATTTTATTTATTTTATTTTATTTTATTATGTTATGTTAGTCACCATACAATACATCATTAGTTTTTGGTGTGGTGATCCACGATCCATTGTTTTCGTATAACACCCAGTGCTCCATGCAGTATGTGCCCTCCTTAATACCCATCACCAGGCTAATCCATACCCCCTCCCCCCTCCCCTCTAAAACTCTGTTTGTTTCTCAGAGTCCATAGTCTCTCATGGTTCATCTTTCCCTCTGATTTCCCCCCTTCGTTTTTCCCTTCCTTCTCCTAATGTCCTCCATGCTATTCCTTCTGTTCCACAAATAAGTGAAACCATATGATAATTGACTTTCTCTGCTTGATTTATTTCACTTAGCATAATCTCCTCCAGGCCCATCCATGTTGATGTAAAAGTTGGGTATTCACCCTTTCTGATGGCTGAGTAATATTCCATTGTATATATGGACCACGTCTTTATCCACTCATCTGTTGAAGGGCATCTCGGCTTTTTCCACAGTTTGGCTATTGCAGACATTGCCGCTATGAACATTGGGGTGCATATGGCCCTTCTTTTCACTACATCTGTGTCTTTGGGGTAAATCCCCACGAGTGCAATTGCTAGGTCATAGAGTAGCTCTATTTTTCATTTTGTGAGGCACCTCCACACTGTTTTCCAAAGTGGCTGTACCAACTTGCATTCCCACAAAGAGTGTGAGAGGGTTCCCCTTTCTCCACAACCTCTCCAACATTTGTTGTTTCTTGCCCTGTGCATTTTTGCCATTCTAATTGATGTAAGGTGGTATCTCAGTGTGGTTTTGATTTGAATTTCCCTGATGGCTAATGATGATCAACATTTTTTCATGTGTCTGTTAGCCATTTGTATGTCTTCTTCAGAGAAGTGTCTTTTCATGTCTTCTGTCCATTTTGTGACTTATTTGTTTTTTTGGGTGTTGAGTTTGAGAAGTTCTTTATAGATCTTGGATACCAGCCCTTTATCTGTAGTGTCATTTGCAAATATCTTCCCCTATTCCGTGGGTTGCCTCTTTGTTTTGTTGACTATTTCCTTTGCTGTGCCGAAGCTTTTTATCTTGATGAAGTCCCAAAAGTTCATTTTTGCTTTTGTTTCACTAGCTTTTGGATATGTATCTTGAAAGAAGTTGCTGTGGCCAATGTCAAAGAGGTTACTGCCTATGTTCTCCCCTAGGATTTTGATGGATTCCTGTCTCACATTGAGGTCTTTCATCCATTTTGAGTTTATCTTTGTGTATGGTGTTAGAGAATGGTCGAGTTTCATTCTTCTGCATGTGGTTGTCCAATTTTCTCAGCACCATTTATTGAAGAGACTGTCTTTTTTGCATTGCATATTTTTTCCTGCTTTGTCGAAGATTATTTGACCATAGAGTTGAGGGTCCATATCTGGGCTCTCCATTCTGTTACATTGGTCTATATGTCTGTTTTTGTGCCAGTACCATGCTGTCTTGGTGATCACTGCTTTGTAATATAGCTTGAAATTGGGCAACATGATGCCCTCAGCTTTTTCTTTTTCAACATTTCCTTGGCGATTTGGGGTCTTTTCAGATTCCATACAAATTTTAGGATTGTTTGTTCCAACACTTTGGAAAATGTCATTGGAATTTTGATTGGGATGGCATTGAAGGTATAGAGTGCTCTGAGTAGCATAGACATTTTAACAATGTTTATTCTTCTGATTCATGAGCATGGAATGTTTTTCCTTTTTTTTTTTTGGATCTTCTTCAATTTCTTTCATGAGTATTCTGTAGTTCCTAGAGTATAGATCTTTTACTTCTTTGATTAGGTTTATTCCGAGGTATCTTATGGTTTTTGGTGCTTTTGTAAATGGAATCATTTCTCTAATTTCTCTTTCTACAGTTGCATTGTTAGTGTATAAGAAAGCAACTGATTTCTGTGCATTGATTTTGTATCCTGCCACATTACTGAATTGCTGTATGAGTCCTAGTACTTTGGGGGTGGAGTCTTTTGGATTTTCCACATAAAGTATCAAGTCATTTGCAAAAAGAGAGAGTTTGACTTCTTCTTTGCCAATTTGATATTTTATTTCTTTTTGTTGCCTGATTGCTGTTGCTAGGACTTCTAGTATTATGTTGAACAGTAGTGGCAAGAGTGGGCATCCTTGACGTGTTCCTGATCTTAAGGGAAAGGCTCTTAGCTTTTCCCCATTGAGGATGATATTCGCAGTGGGTTTTTCATAGATGGATTTTATGAACTTGAGAAATGTTGCCTCTATCCCTATACTCTGAAGAGTTTTAATCAGGAAAGGATGCTGTATTTTGTCAAATGCTTTTTCTGCATCAATTGAGAGGACCATATGGTTCTTCTCTCTCCTCTTATTAATGTGTTCTATCACATTGATTGATTTGCGAATGTTGAACCACCCTTGCATCCCGGGGATAAATCCCACTTGGTCGTGGTGGATGATCCTTTTAATGTATGTTGGATCCTATTAGCTAGGATTTTGTCGAGGGTTTTGGTATCCATATTCATCAGGGATATCGGTCTGAAAGTCTCCTTTTTGATGGGGTCTTTGCCTGGTTTGGGGATTAAGGTAATGCTGGCCTCATTGAATGAGTCCAGAAGCTTTCCTTCTGTTTCTATTTTTTGAAACAACTTCAGGAGAATAGGTATTATTTCTTCTTTGAATGTCTGGTAGAATTCCCCAGGGAATCCATCAGGCCCTGGACTCTTGTTTTTTGGGAGGTTTTTGACCACTGCTTCCATCTTGTTACTGGTTATTGGCCTATTCAGGTTGTCAATTTCTTCCTGTTTCAGTCTTGGCAGCTTATAGGTTTCCAGGAAGGCATCCATTTCATCCAGATTGCTCAGTTTGTTGGCATATAGTTGTTGATAATAATTTCTATTAATTGTTTCTATTTCCTTGGTGTTAGTCGTGATCTCTCCCCTTTCATTCATAATTTTATTAATTTGGGTCCTTTCTCTTTTCTTTTGGATAAATCTGGCCCGTGTTTTATTGATCTTATTAATTCTTTCAAAGAGCCAGCTTCTAGTTTTGTTGATCTGATCTACTGTGTTTTTGGTTTCTAATTCATTGATCTCTGCTCTAATCTTAATTATTTCTCTTCTAATGCATGGCTTAGGCATTGTTTGTTGCTTTTTCTCTAGTTCTTTAAGGTGTAGAGTTAGTTGGTGAATTCAGGATTTTTCTATTTTTTTTTTTTTTGAGTGAGGCTTGGATGGCTATGTATTTCCCCCTTAGGACTCCCTTTACAGTATCCCATAGGTTTTGAACTGATATGTTTTCTTTCTCATTGGTTTCCATGAATTGTTTAAGTTCTTCTTTGATTTCTTGGTTGACCGGAACATTCTTGAGCAGAGTGGTCTTTAGCTGCCAAGTGTTTGAATTTCTTCCAAATTTTTTCTTGTGATTGAGTTCCAGTTTTAAAAGCATTGTGGTCTCAGAATATGCAGGGAATAATCTCAATCTTTTGGTATCAGTTGAGACCTGATTTGTGACCCAGTATGTGGTCTATTCTGGAGAAAGTTCCATGTGCGCTCAAGAAGAATGAGTATTCTGTTGTTTTAGGGTGGAATGTTCTGTCTATATCTATGAGGTTCATCTGGTCCAGTGTGTCATTCAAAACTCTTGTTTCTTTGTTGATTTTCTGCTTAGATGATCTGTCTATTGTTGAGAGTGGAGTATTGAGGTCTCCTACAATTAACATATTGTTATCAATATGACTCTTTGTTTTGGTGAACAGTTGGCTTATGTAGATGGCTGCTCCCATGTTGGGGGCATAGATATTTACAATTGTTAGATCTTCTTGTTGGATAGACCCTTTAAGAATGATATAGTGTCCTTCTGTGTCTCTAACTACAGACTTTAGTTTAAAATCTAATTTGTCTGATATAAGAATTGCTACACCAGCTTTCTTTTGAGGTCTGTTGGCATGGAAGATGGATCTCCATCCCTTCACTTTCAGTCTGGATGTATCTAGGTTCAAAATGAGTCTCTTGTAGACAGTATATGGATGGGTCCTGTCTTTTTATCCAATCTGCAACCCTGTGCCGTTTTATGGGAGCATTTAGGCTGTTCACTTTGAGAGTGATTATTGAAAGATATGAATTTATTGTCATCGTGTTGCCTGTGAAGACCTTGTTTTTATAGATTGTCCCTGTAAATTTCTGTTGTATATCACTCTTTGGGTTTTTCTCCTTTTATCGAACCCCCCCTTAATATTTCTTTCAAGGCTGGCTTAGTGGTCACATATTCTTTCAGTTTCTGCTGGTCTTGGATGCTCTGCATCTCTCCATCTATTCTAAATGACAGCATTGCTGGATAAAGTACTCTTGGCTGCATGTTCTTCTCATTTAGTACCCTGAATATGTCTTACCAGGCCTTTCTGGCTTGCCAGGTCTCTGTGGATAGGTCTGACATTATTCTGATGTTCCTCCTTCTGTATGTAGATCTCTTCCCCCTAACTGCCTTTAAGATGGTTTCCTTGGTTCTAAGATTTGCGAGTTCTATTATTACATGCTGGGGTATTGGCCTGTTTTCCTTGATCTTGGGAGGGGTCTTCTCTGCCTCTAGGACACGAATGTTTGTTTCATTCCCCAGATTAGGGAAGTTCTCAGCTATGATTTGCTCAAATATATCTTCTAGTCCTCTCTTTCTCTCCACCCCCTCTGGGATTCCAATAATTCTGACATTGGAACGTTTCATGGTGTTACTTATTTCTCTGATTCTATTTTCACGGATTCTGAGTTGTTTTTTCCTGGCCTCCTCTTTTCCTTTTTTATCTATTAAATGGTCTTCCAGGTCACTAATTCATTCTTCTGCTTCATTTACCCTAGCTGTTAGATTATCTAGATTAGATTGGATCTCATTGATAGCATTTTTAAGTTCTGCCAATTCAGCTTTCATTTCTGCCCTTAGAGACTCAGTGTTGCCATTAATTGATTTCTCCATTCTAGCTATTGTCTTCACAATTGCAAGCCTGAATTCTTTCTCTGATATTTTGGTTATATCTGAATCCATTTGTAAATCTGCAGCATAAGTCGTAATCTCTGAGTCTTTCCTATTTTGGGGATTCCTCCTCCTAGTCATTCTGTTGATGGGTGGTTGAGGGAATGAATAGAGTCCAAATTATTGACCACAACCCAAGCAAGATGCACCTGTTTTCTATGGACCTTAGGCTTGCTGGCCTCTTGTTTTCCCAGCCTGTCTTCTGGAGCAGGGCCCTACCGTGTTGTTACTCAAGCAACCCTGTTTGGGCAGAGTTGCCCTGCCCCCCTGTGGCGGGGGATGGGCTCAGTGGGAACCGGTTTTGGGGGGCTTTTGTTCTCTGGTGGCTTTCCCTGGTGGCTTTCCACATCTCTTCCGAGAGTCAGAGCAAAAGAGACCATTTCCAACCCTCTGCCTCAGAGCAGAGAGATCTCATTCTGTGCTTCAGTGAGCTCTCCAGGCCACACTATCTCTGTTTCTGTCTGTGCTGCTATAAGCAGCACTCCTGGGTTGTGCGCCCCTCACCTGCACTCCCAGTGCTGCCTCCAGGTCGGGACACGTCTCTGCCCTTTGTGCTTCTAAAACCACCAGCCACCCCTAGTTCACATGTGCGGCCCCGCCCCTTGGGCTTCCGTCCAGAGGACTGCCCTAAAATCCTTTCCCCACCTCTACCAGTCTGCGAGTCTGTGCCCCATCTGCTGTCGCTCACTGGTGATGTAGGATCCCCACAGCCAGGCTCCCTCTTGCTGCTGTTTATCCTCTGATATGTGCCCATGAAATCAGGGCTCCCCACTTCATACCTTGAAACCAACCACCTGCAATATTCTGTTTGTAGAGATCCAGATCTTCTTACATCTCAGGCTGATTTCATGGGTGTTCAGAGTGGTCTGGTAGATATCCAGCTCAATTCCGGGGACCAGTTGGAATAGGGTCCCTTACTCCTTCACCATCTTTTCCCTCTCCTTCTCCCCACATTTTAAATGTGGGACAAACTCGAAGTATTTGAACAAAACAAAATTTATCAAGAATAAATTAAAGCCTTATAGTTGAAACAGAAATCATGTGGATAATACATAAAATTAGATTATCAGTAGTATACGTGAAAACTTTGGGGAAAACTGAAATCATCCAAATAGTAATTAATAAATCATGGCATATACACACAGAGAAATACAGTACCCACAAGTTACCATGTTTTCAAAGAAAGTGTGATGATATGGGAATCTGGGAATCTGTGTTAAAATATAAGCCAGAAAATCATAGTGGATTTAATACACCATTCTCAGCAATAGAATAAGCAGACAAAAATTCATAAGGATGTGGAAGTTTTTATTTCCAAAATAAACACACTGTATGGTGGGCTTATATAAAACACTGCACTCAAAAACTGCAAAACACACATTCTTTTAAAACGGGAACAAATTTAGTAATTCAGACCATAAAGCAAATCTTATTTCAATAGGCTAAAAGTTTCCTTAATAAAATAACAAGTTAACATTCTATGAATATTTTACAGAGGTTTCTGAAGCTTACAAAACATCTTGGCCTATGACTTAATGGCTACGTTAACTCTGCCTTCTGTTCAAATAGAGCTGACTTCTACCATGCCAGCTGACCTTTCTCAATAACTGTATCCTAGCCTTACTTTCAATCTCCTAAGCTTCAAATCTCTGCACCCTCCCCAGCCCCGCACTGATAGCTCTCTTCCTTATATGCAAAGTGGGTATAATAACATATATCTTGCAAGGTTACTGTGAAAATTAGATGTGATTTAGATCTAGAGCAATGTCTAATGCATAGTAGACATTCATAAATTATAGCTACTATTTTGTGAAAGCAGCATTTAGAAATGCATATTCAGAGGGTTTTGAAGATCACTGCATGGCCCTTCAAGTCTCTTTCACATTGTTCTGCCCTGGTATTCTCAAGAGAACTGGGGCTGGGCCCAGATGGGTTCTTGAACAATGTAGGATGCCACCTACCCAGAGAAAGAACATTTTGTCTTTACACAAAAGCAGCATCAAATCACCCAGATGTGGGGCATTGGGCTGCACCCACGTGGGTGGGAAGCACTGTTGTCTAATGCATACAAATCACTCTTAGCTCTCAAAGCTACTCCAGGGGGAAGACACGTTTGCTAATTAGTCCGAAGGTATCCTATAGACTGACAGTGGCCTTAGACAAAGACACTGGGAGGAGTGGTCCTTTTTTCCTCCATTGTACATTGCTGGGCTGGGGTGTGAAGTCTGGAATCATGTAGTTAAACTCTAATTATAAAGATGATAACTCATAGAGCATTTATTCCTCATAGCAAACAAGTGGGCTTAGTTCCTTGATGTTCCTCTACTTTGCTTATGAAGAGACTAAGGTACAACCTCTAGGTGGCAGAATTAGGATTTGAACCCAAGGCCAAGCTTAGCCTCTACACTACACCCCCTGTAGACAGGACTATGAAAGTGACACGTTTTTTAGGAGAAGATGAGGACCCTGAAGATGGAAGGATGGAAAGATGGAAGGGACCCCAGTCCTCAATGACATTACACAGTCACTGAATCCCAACCTTGCTTGCATTCACTCTACCTTGGGACTTCTCCATATGTAGATCATCAATCTGCTTGTTGTTCGAGTCTCTTTAGGATGGAGTTTTTGGTTCCTTGTGACTGAAAACATAGGAAAGGAAAGGAACAATGGGTGGTACAAGATTATGGACAGGATCCCAAACCCCTAAGAGGCCTGGACTCAGAACATGTTTATGATGGGGCAGTGGGTGGAAAGGGAAAGATAGTGTGAACTTCAGGAAGTCCTAACACTTCCCTGAGGAACCCAGTCTGGGGCCTCTATACTGAGCAACCACAGTACTGATTCTAGCTCCAGCTCAATGTGGTATCTCAGCTCTCTTCCCCAGGGAGCAGTTTGACCATTTCTCCCCAAACAAGAAGTAACTTAGGGAAAAACACCTAAATCCCCATGTCTTTGGCATAAAGTGAGGGATTTGGGGGTAATGAATTCTGTTGCATCAATCAGTGTGGAAAATAAGACTTTCCTCTCTCTACAAGCCTAAGATTCTATGATGGTTAACTTCTTCAGAGGCTCTACATGAGAATTATTAGTTTTCTGGGCTCCTCTCCTATGGGCCACGAAAGAAAGAGAGGTACATGTTTAGAGATGGAAACAGTTTTCTATTCTATCCATTCATTCTGTCAGTCAGTGAGTCAGTTGTTGAAATGAACAGATACCTGCATTTCATTGAATGCCCACCATGAAACAGAGCCATACTGAGCCCTTAGGATACAAAACACTGAAATAAGACATATTTCTGCCCTGGGGCTTCACATTCAGATGCTTCTGAACCCAGGGTCTGGGTAGTGAACCCAATATCTACCACAAAAGATGAATCTACTAAAAACATAGGCCACATGGCTTTATGTCTCAGGATCAAAATCAGGTTATCTTTGCCTAAAGTAGCGTTGTTGGGAGTAACCCCACCCACTTGCTTTGTGTTAAGTATGGCCCATCCCTGCTCTAAATCAGGGGAGACTTAGGGTTCCAGATCCTCCTTGAAATCACATGTGACTATAAGAGGACATTCACATCGGGAGACCCTGGAAATCAATGTGTTTTATTTGATTGTGAGGACGGCAAAATATGCCCTCAACTGCACACACCAGTATCTGAAAGCAAACTTGGCCCCTGATGGTAAAATTCAGCGTGCAGAATGATTGTTCTGATTTCCTGAGGGACATGTGATAACTGATTCACAAATATAAATAGGCACAAGCTTCCTACAAAAGACTGTTTTTCATACCATTTGAGTAGATTTTTATTAGAATTGTATTTCATCTTTTATCAATGGCTTATTTTAAAAAGCTAGGATTTACAATGCGCATGAAAATTTTTTTCTTGGTTAGGAACCACTTAACCAGGTGCCTGAAAGGCTCTCATGAATTCAAAATGTAGTTTATAGCTGCACCCCACCCCCACCTTCTGTCAGCCCAGCAGGAGCCATTAGAGCTCACAGCTGTTGGATTATGTCCATCTACCTCTACAGTCCACAGATGGCAGAAAGCTCAAGGTTCAGCAACATGGCATTCCCATTCGATGAAGCGTGTGGTCCTCCATCACTGTGGGCTCAAGTGGTTCCTTCCTTCCTTCCTTCCTTCCTTCCTTCCTTCCTTCCTTCCTTCCTTCCT
>NW_027397067.1:6603696-6647261 GCF_003265705.2 Callorhinus ursinus
CCTTCCTTCCTTCCTTCCTTCCTTCCTTCCTTCCTTCCTTCCTTCCTCCCTCCCTCCCACCCTTCTTTCCTTCCTTGCTTTCCTTCTTTCCTCCTTTCCTTCTTTCTTTCTTGCTGTTGTGGTTTTGATGTAATTTTTTGTCAGTCAAGGATGTTGATTTAACCTATTTAGGACGATTCTATAGTACATAACAGTATACTACTACTTTACAAAAAGTAAACAAGAGACTGACTGCATTCCTAAAGTCAAGAGTCTGGATATTTTGTCTGCCAGGAATAATTGAAACTGGTTAAGAGCTCAGGACCTGCAACCTGACTGTGAGAATGTGAATCCTAGCTCCAACACTTGCTGGCAATGTGATAGTGAGCAAGTTATAAACTTGTGCTTCAGCTTCCTCATCTATGAAATGAGTCAGTATAGTACAGCTCACTAGTGGTTGTGAAGATGCAATGAGTTAAGGTTCATAAAGTACTTAGAACAGCTTATGGTACACAAAGGTAATAACTAACTTTTATACAGAGCTTGCTAATAAGAACTTAATAAATATTTGTTCTTATTTATCCTAAGCCAAACCACGATTATTTCTTGGACTTAGCTTCTCCACTGATTTTTTATACTCTCCCTAATTTCTTCTCCACATAGCAGAGAGATATTTTCAACACAAAAATTGTCCATGGCTTAGAAATTAGTTTGTAAACTTTAAGGCAGAAGAAATCACCCATTTTCTCCATACTCTAGTTGATAAAGTTGTATCCCATGGGAATATAGGTTGACAAATCTGATCCTGCTATACGTGTCCACTGGAATGGACCAGTTGAGTCAATGACCAATGGTAGATAGTGTGAACCAAGTTTTTCACTGTTGGAGTGGGAGCTACAGATAAGCATGGGAAGATGCTAGAATGATCCATGTGGTAATGAGTGAGAGGTGGAATCATCAGTACTGTCTTAGTCCACTCTGGCTACTATAACAAAATACCATAAACTGAGTGACTTATAAACAACAGAGATTTATTTTTCATAGTTCTGGAGGCTGAGGATTCCAAGATCAAGGCCCTGGCAGATTCAGTCTGATGAGAGCCTACTTCCTGGTTCCTAGATGGCTGTCTTCTGGCTGTGTGTTCACATGGCAGAAAGGGCAAGAGAGCTCTCTGGGTCTCTTTCATAAGTTCAAAAATCTTATCCATGAGGACCTCACCCTCATGACCTAATAATCTCTGAAAGGCCCCACCTCCACATACCATCCTATTGGGGATTAGATTTCAAAATATTAATTTGGGAAGGACACAATCATTCAGTCTATAGCAAGTATAAACTCATGTTTAGCTTAATAGATACAGGTGGTTATATACAAAAATATTAGTAAATATGTGTATATATACAGAGTAATATACACACATACATTTCTTTGCTGTCAGTTGAGAGAGCCCAGCAGGAATGGCACCAAAATCTGAATAATCTATGGAATTTCATCAGTTAATAACAACGTATTGGTTCATTAGGATAAGACAAATGTACCATTGTAATGTAAGATATTAGTAATAGGAGAAACCAAATGCAGGCTATATGGATACTCCCTGTACTATTTTTTGCAATCTTTCTGTAAATCTACTCTAAAAAATTTAAGTTTACTAAAAAAAAGACATTTGTGCATGCCATTTGCTCATTTGAAACTCACCACTGACCTCTGGTTAATATTCCTACTTGTCCAAATTCTCATCAGGCCCTAACCCACAGGGTCCCACCCACTCCTAAGTTCCCCTTTCCAGCAGGGACCCTTCTGTGTCCTCCACGCACTGCCTCTGGAGGTCCACAAAAGAGTAATCTCCTACAGCCTTCACACACTCGTCTCTGCTTGCCATACTCTTACCCCCATTTCTGATGAAGGGGCTAAACCAGATCAGATGTCAGGCTTTCAACAACAAAATTATCATGGTGGACTCATAAATAACTAGCCCCCAGCTACATAGCTCAGTAACAGAGCTGGGGTCTTTGGGTCATATCTTTCCTTCCAAGGCCTGTATCACTTTTATGTCCCTCACTGTCAAGTTTGCAGATGTTCTAAATAGCATTTTCTTCTCATTTCAACATGGCCTTTATGATGCTAGATATGTAGTTACCAGTTGTTAAGAACTACTTCAGGAGAGTCTTGGCTTTTCCACGGTAACCAAACAAACATATGCTACAATAGTATCACTCTCCTCCTCTTGGAGAAAGTCAGCCAAATAATCCCATCTGTACCGTGGCAGCAGAAGAGCCTTCCGTGAATTAATTCCTCTACCACCAGCTGCCTGGGCAGCTCTCCCTGTTGCCAACAGAGCTGATTTCCTCAGTGTTCCGTCTGCTCAAACATGGCACTGGCTTTGCAGAGGTTGCTTATAGCAAAGACTCTCAGCTTATCTATCTTCTTCCTTTCTAACAAGCAAAACCCACATGATTTCCAATTACTTTCTGGAGAAGAAACTCCACAGTGAAAAATGAAGCAAATTGTTCAAGGTGATATTTTGAATTAGGGTGCTCCAGATTTCACTGTCAATACTTACATAAAAGTATAAATGATATATTCTTTCTCCCATTCCCCCCCACCACCAAAAAGGCTAGGAAACGTCATAAACTTCCCAGTAGACCTGCCCAGGATTCCTAATAAAAATTTAAAAGCTTTTTCTTCTTCAGGCACCCCACTGAATCTTTGAAGTAACCCATAATGATCTTAATTGGCTGTGAATCTCTGAATTATTTCTACACCATAGTGTGCTTCATCATATTTTCCTTGTTGCTCTTAATAGAAGCTATTTTCCCCAATGGGTTTCAATGCTTCTAGTCTAACTCAAAAAAAGTCAACAAAAATTGATCTCTAAAAACCACCCCTTATATGGCAGTAAATAAGATATTATAACAATGTTAAGCTCACTTTTTTTTAGGTTACAGTGTTTATAAGCAAATGGTTTGAAGTCTGTTTGCAGAATAAGCCATTTTTAAATGGCCCCCAAATTAGTAAAAATGTCAGTATGCCTTTGCTCCTCGCTTTTCCACATTTACTAACATTCTGAAATAAGCTTTGTATAGTTTATTTATAAAGAAAGCCAAGTACATGTGCAAATATCACCCTAGAATTACAGAAAATGGTTTCAAAAGGTTAAGCAATTCACCATCAGTATCAGTAAATACAGCTGCTAGATAAGAAAGGAGTATCTAGACAAAAGAAGTACTATTGAATTATGTGTCCTCAGGAAGCTCTTAACAATAAAATATTGGAAATCACAATTTATAATAAACCTCAATTAACCAGAATCTGAAACCTTTAAATAATTGCAGACCCATGCCACGTCTGCCATCCCTTAGAGGAAAAATGTTTTTCAATAGCAACTGTTGAAATAAAAACTGATTTTTAACTGATCTTAAGAAAGTCATAAATTTCAATTAACCAGAAATACTATTCCAGTTAATTACCATTTCCACTAATAGCAATGATGAAGTCTTTTCAAATGAGTAACTATAATCACAAAAGTGTCTTTGATGATGCCTTTCTAGAAGAATCTAGAAGACAGTTTTATCAGGTGCAACTGACGGAAACTCCCAATTCATACTAGTTTACAGATAATTTATTGGTTCGTATACTTTAAAAGTCTGGAAACAAATGTGTTGCTTCAGGTTACACATCAGCAGCAGCTGAAACGATATCACCAATGGCCCTGGACTTCTCCATCTCTCTGCCATACCTTCCCACGTCTGGTTTGTCCTCAGGCAGTTCCGCAACTCTCCTGCTGGTTGTGAATGGCTACAGCAGCTTTGAGTCTCACACCCTCACAACCACACCATTGAGAACAAGAGAGACTCTACCAGCGGCTGCTCTGAAAGATGAGAAAGTTCCCCTTCCCGGAGGCCAATGTTACATTATATCTCTTTGATTCTGGTTAGATTATGCGCTCATCTATGAACCAATCCCTGTGGCCCGCGAGATTGGATGGCCAGCAGACTTCCACCAATTACAACCAAGTCTTGGAATTGTAGTTGGGCTGGAAAATTGAGGTTGTCATGAAAAAGGGAAACAAGAATTGATGCTGGGGAAACAAAAACACAGCTGTCTACTACAACAGCTACAAGGATCTCAAACTACCAAAAACAGAAAGCCCCCTGAGGTCAGCAGATGGAAATGAGAGCAGAGTTAATGAAAGCCAGTGGCTACCTCCAGTTATACAACTGCTCAAGCCAGGCACATACTTTTTTTGCCATATGCGTTAAAGCACTGTAGAGGAGTTAAAAGTACCTAGAAGCTTGAAGATTGTGTGGTAGAAAGGCCACATAGAAATAGCCAGAACCAAAACAAAAACAAAGAAACACTGATCTTAAAAGCCCCGGGAAGACAATCTTGTTCACTGAAGATAACATTTCAGGCTTTGGAGGCAGACAGATCTGTGTTTGCCTCAAAACTACACTCCTTATTAGCTGTGTAGTTACTTTCCCTCTTTAAGGCTCAGTTTTTTCACCTGAATAACAGAAATTATAAGACTTTCAATAATACTTAATTCATATAGTTACTGAGAATTAAAATAAGTTCTTGTAGGCAAAGCACCCAAATGCCTGGCACAGAGTAGTGACCCACTATATACTTCTGTTGGGTCTAGGATTCTCGCCATCACCATGGAGGTGTTCCAGGGAGTGATGGCATCACCTGGCTCTTTCCAACCACCACAAGAACACAGTTGTGCCTCCGGGTTTGTTAGACAAAACTAGAATCCTACCATCCTACCATAAGGTCCCTATTTTTGTTTTATTGTTACTTTTTCTGATTCTTGCTTGATGTATTCTTGAATGGCATGGCAAGTTTCTCATATACAGGAACATGCCTGTGATCATTTCTGTATCTAAAGTAGATATCTTCACACAAATGATTTCTGTGATGATAAAGAGGAAGTGAAAAAAAAAGACAGAGATGAGCGCAAAAAGAAGGTAGAGGAAATAACCACACTGCACACTTCGACAAAATAATCATAGCACTTTCAGGCAGTTAGTTCATCTATCTAGTTCCTCCATCATTTGTGGTGAAACTTCATTTTTATGTATTTTCTTTTCAGAGAAAAGTAAATGTTCTTTTTCTTCCCAAGCCTTTATTTAACTATCATCACTCAGCAATTAAGATCAAAGCAGAGCAGCAATTTGTAAAGCAGTTTGAAATTTCGATGAGAAGTATTATGCATGAACTAGGTACCAGGAACAATGAGAGGAAATATGGAAATAGGCAAAGAAAAATATGGTAGTGGGCTTTTTATAACAAGAAGATTCACAGAGTGCCTCTTGTACATGGTGAGTATATCTGATACAACAGTATCTCGGTTCTCTCTAGCTACTAGGCTTGTTCTAAATGAGCATTCCCATTGAGTGACTAATAAAATGTATGTTCTTTTGTCACTTAAAATCTTCGATGCCTTGCAAAGTGGCAAAGGAGACAACCATATAATACATTGAATTAATCAGTGCTACACACTAAGAGAAGGAAGGAACTTTGTCCTGCATTCCCCTCCCTAACCAAGATTGTCCTGCCTTTTTCTAGGTGACAAGTGGTCTGATTATGACCTTTTGGACCTCAATTATAATTCTAATAGGAAATGTTTCAAGCCACTTGGAAGAAGAACATCATTAGACAGCGGTTCTAAATGCCTTGCAAAATATGCTATAATATAGACAGCTTCCTACTCTGACTATAGAATGAATAGGACTCAATAATTCATTAATAGTAGGTAGATATATTTCTGGCACGTGAACTCAATACTCTGCTGCTAGATGATTTTTGAATGTATTACTTTTTATATATTGCTAACATGTTCAAATATGATCTCTAGGGGAAAAAAAGTGTCTTGTATACTGTTTATTTTCCCTTCTGTAATGCCCAAACTTTTATTTCAAAGGCATAAATTCAACTGAACAACATTTCATGATAGAATTTCCAAAGTAGATTCATTATTATCTGCCCAGGGCTTAACCTAAAAGTTAGGACTATGAATAAATAGTGCACACTGTCCTATAGTCCAGCAAACTCCCTTCAAGACCAGAGTTTATTGTGCTTTGATTACCTGTGCTTCCATTTCTGTTTTATGTAAATAAGAAACCACATAAATTTTAAAAGATAGCTGAGCTGTAGTTGTCCTTTTTCCTCTTATCTAAACTATGTGCTCACTTTAAATGTGTAAGCCTATGTGATATGTTCTGTTCCACATTTTTAAATATAATCTAAATAAGATAGTAATTGAGGGTGTGAAGAATCAATTTTGAAATATTTTTGTGAACCCAGAGTATCTTTTTCATGAGAATGTCTTTCAAGGAATTAATTTTTTTTGTTTTTTTTAACTTTATTTTATTATGTTATGTTAGTCACCATACAATACATCATTAGTTTTTGATGTAATGATCCATGATTCATTGTGTCCGTATAACACCCAGTGCTCCATGCAGTATGTGCCCTCCTTAATATCCATCACCAGGCTAACCCATCCCCCCACCCCCCTCCCCTCTAGAACCCTCAGTTTGTTTTTCAGAGTCCATCGTCTCTCATGGTTCATCTTCCCCCCTTACTTCCCCCCTTCATTTTTCCCTTCCTTCTCCTAATGTCCTCCATGCTATTCCTTATGTTCCGCAAATAAGTGAAACCATATGATAATTGACTTTCTCTGCTTGACTTATTTCACTTAGCATGATCTCCTCCAGTCCCATCCATGTTGATGTAAAATTTGGATATTCATCCTTTCTGATGGCTGAGTAATATTCCATTGTATATATGGACCACATCTTCTTTATCCATTCATCTGTTGAAGGGCATCTCGGCTCTTTCCAAAGTTTGGCTATTGTGGACATTGCTGCTATGAACATTGGGGTGCATATGGCCCTTCTTTTCACTACATCTGTGTCTTTGGGGTAAATCCCCAGGAGTGCAATTGCTGGGTGATAGGGTAGCTCTACTTTTAATTTTTTGAGGAACCTCTACACTGTTTTCCAAAGTGGCTGTACCAACTTGCATTCCCACCAACAGTGTAAGAGGTTCCCCTTTCTCCACTTTTCTTGCCCTGTCAATTTTTGCCATTCTAACTGGTGTAAAGTAGTATCTCAATGCAGTTTTGATTTGAATTTCCCTGATGGCTAATGATGATCAACATTTTTTCATGTGTCTGTTAGCCATTTGTATGTCTTCTTCAGAGAAGTGTCTTTTCATGTCTTCTGCCCATTTTGTGACTTGATTATTTGTTTTTTTGGGTGTTGAGTTTGAGAAGTTCTTTATAGATCTTGGATACCAGCCCTTTATCTGTAGTGTCATTTGTAAATATCTTCTCCCATTCTGTGGGTTGCCTCTTTGTTTTGTTGACTGTTTCCTTTGCTGTGCAGAAGCTTTTTATCTTGATGAAGTCCCAAAAGTTCATTTTTGCTTTGTTTCACAAGTCTTTGGAGATGTATCTTGAAAGAAGTTGCTGTGGCCAATGTCAAAGAGGTTACTGCCTATGTTCTCCTCTGGGATTTTGATGGATTCCTGTCTCACATTGAGGTCTTTCATCCATTTTGAGTTTATCTTTGTGTATGGTGTTAGAGAATGGTCAAGTTTCATTCTTCTGCATGTGGTTGTCCAATTTTCCCAGCACCATTTATTGAAGAGACTGTCTTTTTTGCATTGCATATTTTTTCCTGCTTTGTCGAAGATTATTTGACCATAGAGTTGAGGTCCATGGAATATTACTCAGCCATCAGAAAAGATGAATACCCAACTTTTATATCAACACCAATGGGACTGGAGGAGATTATGCAAAGTGAAATAAGTCAAGCAGAGAAAGTCAATTATCATACGGTTTCACTTATTTGTGGAAAATAAGGAAGAGCATGGAGGACATGAGGAGAAGGGAGGGAAAAATGAAGGGGGGGAATCAGAGGGGAGATGAACCATGAAAGACTATGGACTCTTGAGAAACAAACTGAGGGTTTTAGAGGGGAGGGGAGTGGGGAGGTGGGTTAGCCCAGTGATGAGTATTAAGGAGGGCACATACTGCATGGAGCACTGGGTGTTATACAAAAACAATGAATCACGGATCATTACATCAAAAACTAATGATGTATGGTGACTAACATAACAGAATAAAATAAAATTAAAAAAATATCCTACATTTTATATTATTACCTCAGGGCAAATTTCCAGAGGTAAAATTAGTATAATAAATGGGTATGAATATCTTAATGACTCTCAACATAAACCACAACACTGCTTCCTAAAAGAGTTGTATTACTTTACAATGATTCCATGTTGCACTGCTCCTTCCCTAAAGACCCCCTGGAATAAATACCCTGCCCAGAACAACATCCAAGGAATCTAGGAGGTGGTTAGGATTATGCCAATGTACTTTACTATAGCTACACTGGAAGTGTGTCATTTCAATTTTTGTTTTATTTTATTTTCTAATTAGTCATTGCTGACACATGGTAATGTATTTAATGTTTATGTGTTAATCACTTTGTTCACATTTTGTTTTTTTTTTTAATTGACTGGGTTTTTTTTTTTACTACAAAGTAATCCATTTTCTTCCTTGCCAATACTTATATACTGATTTTTGTTCCATGTCTTACTATAGAAAACAGAACTTCCAAGCTAATGTTTACATAACAGTGAAGATAGCTCTTTAATTTGACCCTAATTTTAATGGTCTCTACTGACTCAGCTTTGCATTTAATCTGGACTTTGTTTAAGAAGCTATATTTTCTGTTTTCTTTTCAGGATGGATGTTAAGTTTTTGCAGTTAATGTCTCAACATTTATGAACATGATTCTGTGTTTTGTTTATATTTAATCAACATTAGAGTATTGTGTTAACCATTTTATAAAAGGCTATGCTTTTGGATTTTAATATGCACTGGAGTCACAATTGCTAATAACTTATGTTGGCATTTCTTGTGCTTATTTGTGCATTAACATTGTGTATTTTTGTAGAATAAAAGAGCCATTTCTTGTCTTTGTCTACATTATGAAAGTTTTTAAAGAATGGGAATTATTTCTCCCCTACATGCTTGAAATAATTTACCAAGAAAATTTTCTGTGCCTTTAAATAATGATTCCTTGCTAATATGGCTTATCCCATCATTAATGGTTTATTCAGGGAGATAAATGAAAAACAGAATAAAAGAAAATTAAAAAAAAACAATTAACAATACCAAATGATCATTTCTTTGAAAATATCAACAAAACTGACAAACCTTAAATTAGACTAAGAATATAAGGGACAAAATGAAAATAATTCAAATCAGAAATTAAAATGAGGACATTACTACGAACCCACAGAAATATAAAGGATTATGAGACTCCAATGAACAATTGTAGCGAACAAATTAGATAATCTAGATGATATGGACAAATTATTTTTAAAAAATACACAGGGCGCCTTGGTGGCTCAGTCATTAAGCATTTGCCTTTGGCTCAGGTCATGATTCCAGGGTCCTGGGATCTGGCCCCACATTGGACTTCCTGCTCTGTGGGAAGCCTGCTTCTCCCTCTCCCATTCCTCCTGTTTCCCTCTCTCACTGTCTCACTGTTTCACTCTCTGTCAAAAAATAAATAAAATCTTTAAAAAAATAAAAAATACACAAATTACCTGACACAAAAAGAAATAGAAATTCTGAAAAATTTATAACAAGAGATTAAATCAGTCATCAAAAACCTTACAACAAAAAAAAAATCTAGGACTAGATGGCTCACTTGGGAATTCTACATTTAAAGAATAAATTCCAGTCCTTCTCAAATACTACTTAAAAATAGAAGAGGAAAGAACACTTCCTAACTGATTCTATGGGGCCAGGATAACTTTGATACCAAAGCCAGAAAAGACATCATAAGAAAAACAAACTACCAACCAATGTCTCTTATGAATATGAAGAAAAACTCAACAGAATACTAGCAAACTGAATTAAACAGTATATTAAAAGGATTATACACAGTGACCAAATAGGCTTTATCCCAGGAATGCAAAGATGGTTCAACTTGAGAATATTAATCAATATAATATACCAATTAGAACAAAAGAAAACTAACAACATGATCATCTCAACTGATGTAAAAAACATTTGAGAAAATTGTTTACCATTTCATGATAAAAATCACTCAGAAAACTAGGAATAGGAGGAAAATTCCTCAACATGATTAAGGGCATTTATGAAAACCCACAGCTAACATTGTATTCAATGGTGAAAAACTGATAGCTTCCCCCCACAAGACAAGGATGCCTGCTTTCACTCTATCTATACTAGTGAAAGCAGGCTTTCACTCTATCTATACTATATTTTACTGGAAGTTCTAGCCAGAGTAATTATGCAATAAAAAAATAAAGGTATTGATTGGAAAGGAAGAAATAAAACTGTCTCTTTTCACAGATGGCATGATCTCATATACAGAAAATCCCAGAGAATACACATACAGACATACACACACACAACCCTAGAGCTAATAAATAAATTCAACAAAGATGCAGGATACAAGATCAACGTTCAAAAATCAGTTGAGTTTATATATACCAACAATGAATAATCCAAAAGGAAATTAGGAAATTATTGCATTTATAACAGTATCCAAAAGAATAAGATATCTGAAAAAATTAACCAAGGAGGGCAAAGATTTGTATAGTGAAAACAGAAAAAAAAAGTTGTGAAATTAGAAGAACTCAATAAATGGAAAGACATCCCATGTTCAAGGACTGGAGGACTTAATATTGATAAGATGCCAGTATTCCCCCCAAGTGATCTGCAGATTCAAAAATTCCAAAATAGCCTATCAAAATTCCAATACACTTTTTTTGCAGAAATGGAAAAGTTGATCCTCAAATGCATAGGGGATTGCAAATAGCCCCAAATAGACAAAATAATATTGAAAAAGAAGAACTAAGTTGGAGAGCTCACACTTTCCAATTTCAAAATTTACTTCTAAGCTACAGTAATTTACAGAAAAATGTAGTTTGGGCATAAGGATAGACATATAGACTAATGGAATAGAATTAAGAGTCCAGAAATAAGCCCACACATCTATAGTCAATTGATTTTAGATAAGAGTGTCCAGACCATCCAATGTGTAAAGAATAGTCACTTCAGTAAGTAGTGTTGTGGCAACTGGATATCTACATACAGAAGAATGAAGTTATACCCAAACTCACACCATATACAAAAATTAACTCAAAATGGATCAACAACCTAAATATAAGCACTAAAACCATTAAACTCTTAGAAGAAAACATAGGTGTAAATCTTCATGACCTTGGATTTGGCAATGGATTCTTAGATAAAGCATCAAAAGCATGAGCAACAAAAGAAGAATAAATTGGACTTCATCAAAATTAAAACTTCATGCATTGAAAGACATTACTAAGAAAGTAAAAAAACAACCTATAGAGGAAAATATTTGCAAATCACATATCAGGTTAAGAGTCTAGTATCCAGAATGTATGAAAACTCCTATAACTCAACAGCACAAAAGACAACCCAATTTTTTAAAGAGTCAAATGACTTGACAATATTTCCCCCAAAAAGATATACAGTGACCATTAAGCTCATGAAAAGGTGTTCAACATCATTAGTCATTAGTGAGATGTAAATTGAAACCACAATGAGATACCACTTCACACCTACTAGGATGGCAACAATTTTTTTAATGGAAAATAACAGGAATTGGTGAAGATATGAAGAAAACTACCTAAATGTCTATCAACAGATGAATGGATGAAAAAATCTTAGTATAACCGCACAACGGAATGTTATCAGCCATAAAATGAATGAATTATTGACATATGCTACAATCTGAATGAATCCTAAAAACATTATGCTAATTGAGAGAACAGAGACACAGAAAGTTACATATCATAGAATTTCAATTATATGAAATACCCAAAATAGTTAAATCCACAGAAACAGAAAGCAAATTGATGATTGCTAGGGGCTAGGGGACAGAGATTGGGGAGTAACTGCTTAATGAGTATGGAGTTTTTTGAGGGGGGAAGGCAGCAAATTATTTAGAACCAGCTAGTGGTTGTGATTGCACAACAAGTAAATGCCATTAAATTGTTCATTTTAAAATGGCTATGCTTGGGGTGCCTGGGTGGCTCAGTAGTTAAGTGTCTGCCTTCGACTCAGGTCATGATACCAGGGTCTTGGGATCGAGCCCTACATCGGGCTCCCGGCTCCGCGTGAGACCTGCTTCTCCCTCTCCCACTCCCCCTGCTTGTGTTCCCTCTCTCACTGTGTCTCTGTCAAATAAATAAATAAAATCTTTAAAAAAAATCATCAAAAACATACTGTCAAGTGAAAGCACATATTATAAAACTATAAGTGCAGTATAATCACATATATTAAAAAATAAAAAATAAAATGGCTATGCTTTATGTAAATATGTTATTTGAATTTCAGCTCAATTACATTAAAAAAAAAAAAGATGTCCTGAACAATGATAGTTCTCAATATAGAAGATCTGTGTGGAAAAACCCTGAAGGCAATACTTTGATTTTCCTATGGCAGAAATTTTCTTTTCCTTTTTCCCCTTTCCCAAGATATCCTTTAAAATATCTCAGATAATATTTATAATCCTACTCTTTTGACTAGATCCCATTCCTACCTTATCTAATCTTGAACTTCTTAAGTTCTCCCTCCTTTCTGCATTATCATTTTTTCTTTGCCAGATAACTGCCATCAGCATTGCAACTAACTATGATATCTCCCATCTGAAAATAAAATAAACAAAGCAGGAATAGACTTCCTGTTGAGTTCTTCTGTAACCTGACACTAGAGGAAATTTACCTAACCATGAGTCAAAATCCAAATATATGAAATAAACGTATCACATTTGATTTTATTTAAAAAAATGAAAAATCCATGGCAAAAAAACACCATAAGCAAAGTGAAAACAAAAAATTGGAAAAAAATATTTACATCTTCCATCACAGATGGATTAATGTCCTTGATATATAAGGAGTTTTATTTATTTGTTTTAAGATTTTATTTATCTATTTGTCAGAGAAAAAGAACACAAGCAGGGGGAGTGGCAGGCAGAGCAGGCAAAGCAGGCAGAGGGAGAAGCAGACTCCCCACTGAGCAAGGAGCCCGATGTGGGATTCCATCCCAAGACCCTGGGATCATGACCTGAGCTGAAGGTAGTTGCTTAACTGCCTGAGCCACCCAGGCGTTCCTATAAGGAGCTTTTAAAAACAGATTTTTAAAAAAATCAAAAGTCCTATTTAAAAAAAAAAAAGTCTTATAAGAAAAACCCCATAGAAATTGGTCTTAAATATGTAAAATGTTGTTAAAACTTGCTCATTCATGTTTTAAAAATGCAAATTAAAAATACACTAAGATTTCATATATTTCTGTTAGATTGACAAACATCTAACTTTGCAGCACACACTATTATCAAGACTGGGGAAATAAATAGTTCTTTCTAACCTTACGACTGGGAATGCAAAATGGTGCAACATTCATGAAGGGGACTTTGGCAATATCTAGTAAATCTCCTACAAATTCACATTTTGGCCCATCAATCACAATTGTGGAGGTCTACACCAATAAGCCACTGGCAAAAATGCCAAAAGATGCAAGTACAAGATATTTATTGCTGTACTACTTTTTAAAAAAATTTTATTTTACTTTATTTATTTTATTTTATTTTTATTTTTCGAGAGAGAGAGTGAGTGTGCAAGCAGAGGCAGGAGAGCAGGAGGAGGGAGAGACAGACAGGGAGAGGGAGAGGGAGAATCCTAAGCAGACCCCATGCCCAGGACAGAGGCCAATGTGAGGCAATCTCATGACCTGAACCAAAATCAAGAGTCAGACGCTTAACCAACTGAGCCACCCAGGTACCTCTTAAAAAATATTTTAAATCAGTTTTATGGAAGTATAATTTACAATCAACAAAATGCACCCATTTTAAGTGTAAAAATGAATTTTGACAAATGTTCACACCCATCTAACCACCACACCAAAGAAAATATAAAATATTTCTATTACCTGAAAAGTTTTCTCCTGATTCTTTATAATCAATACACTTACACTTCCGGCCCCAGAGCAACCACTGATCTTTCTGCCATTAGAGATGTGTTCATATTTTCTAAGAGCTCACATAAATGAAACCACTCAGAATATATTTCCTTGTATCTGGTTTCTCCCATTTAACATAATGTTTTAGAGATTCCTCCACATTGTTGCATATGCCAAGAATTTATTCCTGTATATTACAAAGTCATTTTCTGTTGTATAAATATACCATATGTCCATGCATATCTGAGTTATTACCAGCTTGGAGATATTACAAATAAAGAAAGCTGCTTTGAATATTCATATGCAAATACATAAACGTTCATCTTATTTCTCTGGTAAATAACTAGCAGTAGAATTTCTGGATGAAACAAGTGTATTCTCAAATTTACACAAAATGCCTCTTTCTCCAGGTCTTTGCCAAGACTCGGTATTGTCCATCTTTTAGAATTTTAGATTTTGTTTTGTAGTGGTATTGTATTATGCTTTTCATTTTTATTTCCTAGACTGGAAATTATATCGAGTATCATTTTGTATACTCATTTGTGATTCTTACCTTTGGTAAATTATTGGTTCAAATAATTTTTTTAAATTAGGTTGTTTGTCCTCTTATGACTGAGTTTTAAGAGTTCTTTATATATTCTGGATAGCAGTTTTATATCAGATATTTGATTTGCAAATATTCTCCTCCCAGTTTTTGGCTCATCTTCTTGTTTCCTTAATTGTACTTTTTTAAGAACAAAAGTTTTCAATTTTAATGAAATCTAATTTATTGTTTTATTTCTCTTTTTACAGTGCAGTCTCTAAGAAACACGTGTCAAACCTAAATCACTAAGGTTTTTCCAATGTTTTAACCTGTAAGTTTTGTAGAGTTAGTTCTTACATTTAGGCATATGATCTATTTTAGTTAATTCTGCATATAGAATGAACGAGGAGGCTTTTTTATTTTTACATTTGGATGTCCAATTGTTATGGGACCATTTGTTAAAAAGAGTTACCTAGGCAACTTCATTCAAAATCAATTGACTATAAATGCATGAGTTTATTTTTGTACTCTCTATTCGGTGTCATTGATCTTTATGTTTACCCTTATACCTTTACCTGCACAGTCTTGTTTCCTTAACTCTATAGTAACTTTTGAAATCAGGTAATATAAGACCTCCATCTTTGTTCTTTTCAAAATTTTTTGGGTATTCTGAGTCTCTTACATCTAATTAATGTTTTGGAAGTAGGCTTCAAATTCCACAAAAGCATTCTGAGATTTGAATAGGGATTGCACTGACTCTTTAGCTCAATTTGGAAATAAATTATTATCTTATAAATATTAAATCTTTCAACCCACGACATGGAATATCTCTTCATTTATTTAGATTTTTTTTTACATTTTCTCAGCAACATCTCATTATTTTGGGTGTGTACAATTCTTACACATCTTTGGTTAAATATATTACTATTTTACTCTTTTTGATGCTATTGCAAATGGAATTCTTTCATTAATTTCTTTTTCAGGTTACTTGTTGCTAGTATATATCAATGTAATTGATTTTGCATGCCAATCATGTATCCCGCAACCTCAGTAAACTCATTTATTAGATCTATTAGGGATTTTTTTGTTTCATATATTCTTTATAATTTTCTACATATAAGATCATGTGGTCTGCAAATAAACAGTTTTACTTACTCTTTTTCAACCTAGAAAACCCTTTCTGTTGCCTTCTTACACTGGCTAAAACCTCTAGTACAATGTTAATAAATGTGGTGAAAACAGACTTCCTTGTCTTATTTCCTGTCTTAGAGGGAAAGAATTTATTCTTCACCACTTAGTATCATCTTAGCTGTAAGTTTTTTGTGGGTACTTTATCAGGTTAAAGAAGGTCTCTGTTTCTAGTTCCGATCATGAATAAATGTTGGACTGTCTAAAACTTTTCCTGCAGCAGTTAAGAGCTTGTTAGACATTAATTTTTGATATTGATATTGATATTTATTTTGTTTTAAAATATTGTTTTTAATTGATTTTTTCAGATGTAAAGCCAATTCTGCATTCTTGAGATAAATGCTATTTTGACAAGGTGTATAATCCTTTTGTATGTTGCTGCATTTGATTTGCTGTAAGGTAGAATCCAGAGTTGCTTCAATATATTGTATAAAATATCCATGTTTTAGCCAAAAATTGTGAGCCATGCAAAGAAATTGGAAGTATGATCATACTCAGGAAAAGTAGCAGTCCATAAGAAATTACTGAATTGGCCAAAAGGTTTGATTTTTTTATTTTTGTATTGTTATGTTAATCACCATACATTACATCATTAGTTTTTGATGTAGTGTTCCATGATTCATTGTTTGTGCATAATACCCAGTGCTCCATGCAGAACGTGCCCTCTTTAATACCCATCACCAGGCTAACCCATCACCCCAACCCCCTCCCCTCTAGAACCCTCAGTTTGCTTTTCAGAATCCATCATCTCTCATGGTTCATCTCCCCCTCCGATTCCCCCCCTTCATTCTTCCCCTCCTGCTATCTTCTTCTTTTTTTTTTCTTAACATATATTGCATTGTTTCAGAGGTACAGATCTGTGATTCAACAGTCTTGCACAATTCACAGCGCTCACCATAGCACATACCCTACCCAATGTCTATCACCCAGCCACCCCATCCCTCCCACCCCCCCACCACTCCAGCAACTCTCACTTTGTTTCCTGAGATTAAGAATTCCTCATATCAGTGAGGTCATATGATACATGTCTTTCTCTGATTGACTTATTTCACTCAGCATAACACCCTCCAGTTCCATCCACATCGTTGCAAATGGCAAGATCTCATTCCTTTTGATGGCTGCAAATTTTCCATTGTATATATATGCCACATCTTCTTTATCCATTCATCTGTCGATGGACATCTTGGCTCTTTCCACAGTTTGGCTATTGTGGACATTGCTGCTATAAACATCAGGGTGCACGTACCCCTTCGGATCCCTACATTTGTATCTTTGTGGTAAATACCCAGTAGTGCAATTGCTGATCGTATGGTAGCTCTATTTTCAACTTTTTGAGGAACCTCCATACTGTTTTCCAGAGTGCTTGCACCAGCTTGCATTCCCACCAACAGTGTAAGAGGGTTCCCCTTTCTCCGCATCCCCTCCAACATCTGTCGTTTCCTGACTTGTTAATTTTAGCCATTCTGACGGGTGTGAGGTGGTATCTCATTGAGGTTTTGATTGGATTTCCCTGATGCTGAGCGATGTTGAGCACTTTTTCATGTGTCTGTTGGCCATTTTGGATGTCTTCTTCGGAAAAATGTCTGTTCATGTCTTCTGCCCATTTCTTGATTGGATCATTTGTTCCTTGGGTGTTGAGTTTGATAAGTTCTTTATAGATTTTGGATACTAGCCCTTTATCTGATATGTCATTTGCAAATATCTTCTCCCAGTCTGTTGGTTGTCTTTTGGTTTTGTGGACTGTTTCTTCTGCTGTGCAAAAGATTTTTATCTTGATGAAATCCCAAGAGTTCATTTTTGCCCTTGCTTCCCTTGACTTTGGCGATGTTTCTAGGAAGAAGTTGTTGCAGCTGAGGTCGAAGAGGTTGCTGCCTGTGTTGTCCTTTAGGATTTTGATGGACTCCTGTCCAGAGGTTTGATTTGCTAAACAAAATCAAAACAGCTGGGTCAATTCACTGGTCAATTATCTGTCTTGACTTGACCTAGTAGCAGTGTTTCACACACATAATCACCTCTTTGAAACATTTTCTTCACCTGACATCAAAGACATGACTATTTTTTCGTTCTTATCCTATCTCAGTTTCCTTCACTAGATCCTTCTCATGTGCCAGATCCTGAGAGCTATTGTGCCCCGGGATCCTGTGCTGACATGCATGTGTTGACAACTCCCAAATTATATCTTCAGTCCTGAGCCCTCCTCTTGACAAAATTAACTAAGGCATCTCAAACATATGTATAATATCAAATTCTTTACTTTCCCTCCAAATTTTGTTCAGCCCCTGTCTTAATCATATCAGTATATGCATCTCCATTCCTATAATTACCCAAAGCTGAAAACATTAAGAGTTATCTTTGACTCCTGTTCTAGAAAATGTATCGAAATCTGATTATTAGCCATCACCTACTCAGCTACTACTCTGGTCCAAGCCATAGTCATGTCTTTCCTTCACCATTACAGCCTCCTAAGAGGCCTCTTGAACTTTAATTCCTGCCCTTGTACACGCTATTCTGTAGCAGCAAGAATGCTTCTTTAAAATGTAAATCATATCACATCACTGCTTAAAGTTATTACTCAAAGAAAAACCAAAGTCTTCAAAACAACCTGGGAGACTCTGTATAATCTGTATCAACCCCACCCATATCCTCTCTGACCTCATTTCCTTCCATGTCTTCCTTGTTCTTTTTATTCCAAGTCCATTGGCCTCCTTTCTTTGTCCCAACCAAGCATGCTCCAGATACACTAGTGGCTCATTTCATTCAGATTGCTACCAAAATCTCAACTTATTTTGGAGGAGCCCTCTATATTCTGAGAAGTATATTTTACTTTTGTCACTCTCTGCTCCCCTGAGATTCCTTCCTTTTGGTCCTTTCTTTTCAAAATAGCACAGATCACCTTCTAATAACTTATTTGTTTCCTTGCTGATTATGTAGGGCAACAACACACACATACACACACAAAGCCTGACAGAGCAGTTATTTTATTTACTGACTTATCCCAAGGAACTAGATAAGATCCTAGCCTAAGGTAGACATACAGCAAATATTTGTTGGATGATTGAATGAAGCCAATTTCTTTGACAAACATTAACTGAATTTCTATGAGGAATGAACACTGCCCTAAGTATAACAGCATCTCCTTTTATTTTTCTAACAATCCTAACAATTAAATACAATTATCCTTATTTTATTGATAAGGCTCTGAGAGATTAAGGACTTGCTTAAGGTTTCATAGTGTGTTAGTGATAGAGCTAGGATCTAGTCTTTTAGTTTCAAGTTTTTATCTTTATTACATCAGTTCTCAATAATATTGGGTACATCAAGGGACCACGGAATGGAACCCCTAAAGATAGGATTAAAAACTAAGTGCCAGTGAGAACCATTCTGAATAGCTCTTAACATCTAGTTTTGTAAACTTTTGTCAAACTACAATGGCCAGTACTCAGATTGGAATATTGAACTTCTCAGGAAATGTTCTCTTTTAATGGGTAGAGCTGTGACAAAGCCACCTTTCCAACAGAGAAACATACTGACAATCAGTGTCCGCACCTGGGATTGCTACATCGTTTTGTCACATTTATTGGAACACTGTATTGGAAGAATGGCTTGAAGCAAAACTATTAGTGAAAAACATTTATGTAGCCATAGATAGTCACATGATTAACCTCAATTGTGCATTTTCCAATTAAGAAACAAATATGTATGTAATAAGCTCCAGATAAGACTTGTCTCTTCCCTTTAGTTCTTAATTTGGCAGCTAGACTTTCAGAGTGAACAAAGAAAATATATTGCTCTAAGGCAAGATATTTTCTAATACTGCATACAAGTTTTAATCCAATTCTTAAGAATTTTTTTCCAAAACTCAACCCCTTGTGACCTTAGATTAGAGATTGTTCAAAAAAAGAAACAGTGAGGGTAGAACAGAAGGTCAAGCAATGGTCGAAATAGTCAGTTTTCCCTCATTTCAAGGTCCATTATGGAAAACCAAGTCTATATCTAGCCAAGGGTTAGAATAACCTAAACATAACTTTAAACCCTTAGTAAAGATTATTCATTTCACATTCTTAAAAAATCAAAAACCACATATTTTTCTTTTGTTATTAGAAGCATTTCTTGTTTCTGCTAATGTAGCATTGTGTATCAACTGTACTTCAGTTAAAAAGTTACGTTGTCTCAAATTCTAGTATTTACATATTTCATCCAAAGTAAACTCAAATAAAATAATGATGATACCCATAAAAAAAAAAAAAAGAAGCATTTCTTGTTTCTGAAAGAGTTTTTGGTACATAAGCCTATAGTGTTTTTAAAGGAGTGTAGGAAGAAGACAATCCACTACAAGGAGAAAGATCACCAGATATCACGCAAAATTGCAGGTACAAAAACAGCATTTCTACATCTTTTTCAGTGTGCAGAAAAAAGCAATCCTGTAAATGAAATGTGTGATATTTGCTTCACCAAGAGTGACTTAAATTGAAAAAGATTAAAGTTAAACAAGATTTTACTTAATCTCATTATAATGAAGTGAAGGAAAGAAAGAAAAAGACTAAGAATAAGCTTTAACCTGTGATTATTAAGTATATAGTTGTGTTCAAATTATTTTGATATATGATAAAAGTAAAATTTATCTAAATTTGTATTGCTGATCAATTATTTTTATTTGAATTTTCCAGATTTTATTTCATGAGCTCACTTTTCTTTTGCTAAGTAAGTTATGCTTTTAATAGACCCTAAAATAGCTCATTTATCTTGCATGACAGGTAAAAATGAAATGCAAATAAAATCAAAGTAGTTCATGACTAGACATAGATCCAAATATTTCTGAGGAAAAAAAAACAAGAAAAAAGCATAGAAAGACTAAAAAAGGAAAAAATTGTACTTGTAACATAGATAAACACAATTGTTTACCCTGATTTTCTTGTCAAAGCATAATTGAAAAGTATTAGTCAATGAATGAAATAAATTAAGTTTTCATCTCATCTTATGTTGACTTCCTATCACATGTTGTATGGAGATTTTCTCCCACTAAGATAAAAGCCCTTTACCAGAAGAACGGAATAATTTTATTTAGTTTAATATCTTCTATCCCCACTTTTCTCTATTCCTTCACTCACAGAGACGCTGGCATGATTGTGTGGAGAAATTTAGTACAAAAATATTTTAAAATTAGAAAGTAAATAACAAACTAAGAAAAATATCTGCAACATACATGATGTCAGGAGGCTTAAAGAACTTTTGCAAAACAATAAAAAAGACAAAATATCCCATAGAAAAATGGACAATGGACAAGAACAGGTGATTCAAAAAGAAAAACTATTAAGTATATTTAAATAAGAAGTAAAGTCAAATTTAAATGTGAGATGCTATTTTTGCCTATTATATTAGCAAAGATGATTCCTATTCTCAAGAGAGAAATTTGGCAATACAATTTTTTAAAATTTGTATAATGTTTCATTTCCAGCATTTATCCTAAGAGAATGTTCATGGATATATTCCAGGATTAAGCTGTCAGGTGTTCTTTGCATTATTTTAAGTAACAAAATATTAGAAGTGAACTAAATACCCAACCATACAATACTTAGCAAAAATTATAAAACATCAATACAAGATATTATGAAGTCATTAAAAAATTCAAAGAAGACTATTTAGTAATAAAAATATTATCAATTCAATTTTATCAAGAAGAAAAGTAGATTTCCTAACAGTATAGTAGTTCCTTATTAAATAAAATACATTAGTATTTATTATCTATTAGCAAGAAAAATAGACTTAAAACTAGGCATAGTTTTAGCTATAATATTATGTGAACACAAAGTCATTGTCTCTTTAATTCCCCTCCGAACATAAATTCTAACAACTTAACTTGCACTTCATACAAAATTTTATTTATGTATTTTGCCTCCATATTATTCTTCTCTTTACATTAGTCATCTCTGTACACATATATATTATAATATAAAATATAATTGTGCTTTAGAGAGGGCCAGTAACTTTTTATTTTATTACTCAGAATAGCTTCTGACATAAATAAGTACTAATTAATTTTTTTGCTTATATGCCTTAGATCATTAAACAAGGACAAGGAACTGGTCCCTTAAAATAAATATTCAAAAATTATTTTTTTCTCAAGCCAGCTGCCCTCTGCTCACAACACTACCACCTTTCCTCCATCAGAAACAAAAACTCAATCTGCTTGCCCCAGAATTCTGTTATACCCTATGTAATTCCTGCCCATTTCCACTGCATCCACCTTATTCTAAGACCTCATACCCTCAACTCTGGATCATCTGGATTGTCTAATAGTTGACCTTCCAGACTCTAGGCTGTGCCCATTCAAATCCAAACTCCTTGCTACAGTCAGTCTATTCTTTCATAAATAACACTGTAACCAAATAATCCCTTTGCTTATAAACTTATAGAGCTGTTTCTTCCAACTAAAAGCTAACATCATACTAAACCATATTTTGTTTCATGAGCTCTTTTCTTGTTTCACTACTGCCCGCTTTAATTCATAAGTTCCCCAGTATATGCCTCTCCTTCTTGTCGGGCTAAGAGGCTATCCATACACAAACTCATCATGTTCACTTACACTTCTGGGATTTCTCTTGGTTCCTTGTTTTACCAGTGATACTCTCCTTCTGCCTGGGGGCTACCCAAATCATACCCATCTATCCAGCCTCAGCTTTTCAGTTTCTCCAAATCTTTAATATTCCATTTATCTCTTCCTTCTGCAAATTCTTTTGGTACCCAGTGCCTGGATAGCAAAATTTAGTGCACACGATCCCTTATGTTATTTGGATTTTGTCTTAAGTTTGTTGCTCATGTTTTAAACTTTGATCATAGGGACTATATTTCATATTTCATTTGTATGCCCACATAATACTTGAGACAATGGTGACCACAAAGAAAGTATGTAAAAATGCCCCTTTGATTGGTAATGAAATGTGATGAATATACTATAAAATAAAATTGCTGCCAGTACTTGGATGGAGCCCTGCTTTTTAGCTAAGTCTCCTTAAATAACAAATTCAGATCAGCCTGGTGTTCAGAATTCTAGGAACCTTGTGTGGTTCCATGTCATCCAACCTAAGGCAAAAGCTCAAATCCAAATGAGAGCGTACATTTTAGCATCAGGTTCTGTCTTCCTCACCATCCTGACACCTGCCATCTTTCTTGATTATTTCAATGAACATTGAAATAATTTCATCAGAGACCCATCCATGTCTTGGTGCCATGGTGCTTGGCTTCATCACCTCCAAAGTCTTCCTCCTCTTATCTCAGCAGCCCACTTTCGAGGGCACCCTTTTAACTTCATCATGTAGCAAAAGTTTTCCACATGCAATGTAATACTTCAGATACTCCTCATGATAATCCTATCTTCATAGCTTCTTTATTTAATGAATCCCATATATTTATTCTTTGTTCTCATCAGCCTGCCAGCACTACTGCTTCATTTCTCCCCATCCAAATTGCCCTCTTATATTCGCTTTCCTCCTTATCTACCTTAGCATCTGGAATCTCATCATTTCAGCTTACTTTTTGCCAACACACTTGGCTCTTTATCCTTCAGGGCTCAGCTAACCCCCACAAATGTCACACAGTGCATGCTAGAACACGGAGACCGAGGGCCTGGTAAGTGACATGCTGACCCTGGGACTGTCAGCCTTGCCCAGAATAGTGTGCTTGTTCCATACGTGGCTGTACACACCAAGGACTCATGCCAGCACTCCCAGCCCCATGCTTTGAGATTACCAGATCATTGAGTAACACAGGGAGTTTCTATGGTGTGAAAGTAACTTTAGTAGTAGATATTGCAGCTAGTTTTCAGTTGCTCCGGGGAATGGCACACAACTCCTGATAGCATCTGAAAGACATCACAATAAGTTGAAATTCTACAAAGCCCTTCCGGATGGAGTCGGGACTGGTCTCAGTTAAATTGTTGCCAGATAACCCAAGGGATTCAACAGGTAATTCAGTTTATCGCTCCTCACTTTTATTGCAAATGGCCAGCAAAACTTCAGTCTTGGATCAATATATACACTTTCTCCATGACTGCAGTAGATATCTGAACTTTGTTGTAGAAAGAAAAAAAAATCAAACAACTCCACAAATTGATACTTATCAAAAATTCACAGGTTCCTGTTCTCATGAGCACCATACCAGGGACTATAAAATCCACTATGATTCTCTGGTTGTCTCATAGTTATCACCAGGATGGACTGTGCCTCTTGCCTAATAGAAAAAAATGGGAGCCGTAGAAGAAGAACTAACACTACTCTGCTCCAGCAGACTGCACCTGGTCTATCCCCTCCCCCTCACCACAGCAGAAGTGACCCTCCTCCATCAAAGTCCCTCTACTGGGATCCAGATACCACCCCTCCACAGTTACAGTAACTTCAAATAATCTATCAAGTTCTTCTGGATTTTTCAAATTAGTGTTGAAATATGCTCAAGTGTTTTCCATGTTAAAATGAGAAAAAAGAAAACACTCTTTTTAATTTTTTTTATTGAGATATAATTCATATAACATAAGTCACCATTTTAAAATGATTCAGTAGTTTAGAATATATTTACTACATTTCACAAGCTTCACCAAATATTCCAGAAAATTTCTATCACTGGAACAGACACACGTACTGATCAGCAGTCTCAATTTCTCATTTTTCCAATACCCTAGCAACCACTAAACTACTTTCTGTTTCTACAGATTTGTCTATTCTAGACATGTCATATTAATGGATTTACACAATACATGACCTTTTGCATCTGGCTTTCACTTAACACAACAGTTTCAAGGTCCATCCATATTACAGCATGGATCAGTGCTTAATTATTTTTTATGACTGAATACTATTCCATTGTATGGATGTGCCACCTTCATTTACCCATTCGTCAGTTGATGAACATTTGGGTTGTTGCCACATTTAGGCTATTACAGATAATGCTACTATGAACATTGTGTACAAGTTATTGTGTAAACATGTTTTCAATTCTCTTTTACATATCCAGAAATGCAATTATTGTATCATAATTTACATTTAACATTTGAGGAACTGCCAAACTCTTTCCAAAGTGGCGGGTGGCACCAGTTTATATTCCTATCAGCAATATATAAGGGTTCCAATTTCTCAACATCCTCATCGACATCTGAATTATCTGACTTTTTGATTCTAGCAATTCTAGTGGGTGAGAAATGGATCTCACTGGGGTTTTGATTTGCACTTCCAAATGTCTAATGATTTTGAACATCTTTTCATGTGCATATTGATTTTTTGTGTAGAATCTATTTTTTCCATTTATTTATTTATTTAAATTTTGTTCATTAACATATAGTACATATTGAAGTCTGGAGTAGAATTCAGTGATTCATCACTTATGTGTAGAATCTATTTAAATCTTTTGCCCATTTTAAAACTGGGTTGTCTTTTATTGTTGAGTTACAGGAGTTCTTTATATATTCTAGATACAAACCCTTAGTTGTTTTTACGATTTGCAAGCATGTTTTCTCTTTCTGTGGGTAGATTTTCAATTTTTTATAGTGTCCTTTATTACACTGTATTTTGATGAGGCCCAAATTTATCTATTTTTTCTTTTTGGTTGTTTGTGTTTTGGTGTCCTATTCTAACTCAAGATCACAGATTTATTTGTGTTTCCTTCAAAGGGTTTTATAATTTTAGCTCTTACGTTTAGATCTTTGAACCATTTTTAGTTAATTTTTGCATATGACATAAGGTGAGGGTCCAATTTCATTCTTTTGCATGTCAATATCCAGTTGTTCCACCATTTGTTGAAATGACACTTCTTTCCCCCATTGAAATGTCTTTGCACCGTTGTTAAAAATCAATTGACCATAGATGTATGGTTTTATTTCTAGACCTTAAATTCTTTTTTATTTCTTTATATGTCTATTACCACACTCACTTAATGACTACAGCTTTGTAGTAAATTTTGAACTCTGGAATATGAATTCTCCAGCTCACTCCTTTGAAACTGTTTTGACTTCAAGGGCCCTTACATTTTCATATAAATTTTAGGATAGTTTTTCCATTTCTGAAAAAAAAAGATAATTGAAAATTTGATATGGATTGCATTGAACCTTTAGATCAATTTGGGGAGTATGATCATCTTAATATTAATTCCTTCATTTCCAGAGGATGGTTTTGCCAGATATATACAGTGAGTTCAAGGGATATTCAGGATAATCAAGGAAAATAAGAACACAATGTAGCAGTAACATATGACAAGTTTTATTTGGGTGATGTTTGACAAATCTGCATCCGGGGAAGTGTGTTGCAGCATAAGACCTTCCAGAGGGGGATTATATGTCCAGGTGTGGTCACTCAGCAGCATGGCAGGGAGTCTATGGGTCCAAGAGTTTATGAGCGCAGCAACAGTTTGAGGTCTTTCAGAGCTACCAGCTTTATCTTATCTATGGTTATCAGATGTTGGGTATAATTTTGTGGGGATGCAATGCAGGCAGTCTTTAAATGTCTAAAAATCTGCTTACTGGGAGCTATAGTTAAAACAATCAGATGCACAAAATTTGAGTTTGGTACCATCGAGCTTTGAAGCCAATGGATCCCATTCTGCTGCGAAAAAGTAAACTAGGGCCAATATACAGAAGCCACTTGTCTCATTTAAGTAGCAGTATAGAAATTTTGGTTGACAGTCTTTTTCCTTTTATCACTTTGAAAAGGTCATTTCACTGATTTCTGATCTCCATGGTTTCTGATATAAATTACCTATTAATCTTATTGAAAATCCCCAAATGTAGCTGCTTTTAAGATTCTTTGTTACCGGCTTTTGACAGACTGATAGTGGTGTGTCTAGGAATGGATCTCTTTGACTTTATCCTACTTGGATTTGTGATTCTTCTTGACTGCTTACATTAATGTTTTTCCTCAAATTTGAGAAATTTTCAGCCATTATTTCTTTAAAATTTTTTCTGCTTTATCTCTCTTGTTTCTCTTCTGGGACTCCCATTATGCATATGTTGTTATGCTTAATGGTGTTTGATGGGTCCCTGAGACTGTATTTTTCTTTAGTCTTTTTTCTTTGTTTCTGACACTTGATAATCTCAACTGAACTATCTTCAAGTTCATTGATTTTCCTCAGTTTGAATCTGTTGTCACAACTTTCTAGTGAATTTTTCATTTCAGTTATTGTACTTTTCAACTTCACAATTTCTATTTTGTTCCCTTTAATTTTTTATTTCTTTATTGATATTTTCCATTATTATCCTTTTTTCCCTTTACTTCTTGAAATGGTTTCCTTTGTCTCTATGAACATATTTAAGACAACTGATTTAAGGGGTGTCTGAGGAGCTCAGTCAGTTGAACGTCTGACTCTTGGTTTTGGCTCAGGTCATGATCTCAGGTTGTGAGATCAAGCCTGTCAGGGAGCCCTCTATAGGGCTCCACATTCAGGGGAGAGTCTGCTTGAGATTCTCTGTCTCTCCCTCTCTCTCTAAAATAAATAAATAAATCTTTCTTAAAAAGATAACTGATTTAAAAATCTATGCTAAAAAGTCCAACACCTTGGCATTCTCTGGACAGTCTATTGCTTGCTTTTTTTTATTTTAACTATGGATGGGTCATTACTTGTTTCTTTCCATGTCTCATAATTTTTTGTTTGGAAACTGAATGCTTTTAATATTAGAATGTGACTACTTTGGAGGTTATATTTTCATTCCTTCCCAGAGTTTTTGTCACTGCTTTTGTAGTTGTTGTTTTGTTTATTTAGTGACTTTTTTGATCTAATGTTGTAAAGTCTGTATTCTCTGTTTCATGTGAAGTCTTCCTGGTTAGCATGGTAGTCAGATAACGGTTAAACAAGAGATATTTTTTCTTAAGTTCCTGGAACCAAAAAATCTCTCAGTCTTTGCTGAGGGGCTCTCCACGCACATTGGGGAATAACTTCAACGCTTAAACAGTTTACAACTCTGATAGCATTCACTTCTACTTCAAGAGAGCCTCAATCTCAGCCAAAATTGAGAACATACAGTGTTCTCAGGTTTTTTTTTTCTGGTATAGGCACAGCCCTTGGGTATATGAAAGCCCTTCCAGATTCTCAGGAATGTTTTAGAACTTTCCAAACCACTTTTAAAAACCTCATTCACCAGTTTTTCCTCCTAAGCTTTTTGCTTAATCTGTTGTTTGCCCCAACTGCTATCTATCACTTCAGGTAGCAGCAACTAAAACATTTTCTTACACATGTATTTGAGGAACATCCTGTGGTAGCATCTTTAGCAGAGTGTGTTCTGAGTCTGGGGAAAAAATGAAAAGCCTTTCAAGCAGGGTCTTCCAGGGAGCCATTAAACAGTCTAAAATAAATAACTAAATTTCTTTCTGAATCAGGTCCTTTCTGCTTTCTCCAGTGCTAGAAATACCGACTTTGTTTTCAAAGCTACTGTTAAACTACAGAGCAGACAGTGGGGCAAAAGTAAGGGAAAAATGCCACAAAGTTCTCTGTTATTAGCAAGACTCAATATTTTTCTTGGATAAGCATTCCCCAGATTGCTGCAAGTATTTGTTTAAATTCCTGAGTCCCAAAAATATTAATTTTGATAGTTTTGCCAGTTTTTTACTGGCAACTCCAGAGTTCCTTCACCATTCTGTCCTTTTCAATCACAATCAAATTATTTGAAAAACTATTCACACTCATTGTCCAATTTGCTTATTCCATCTTCAAGCCACCCTCTGGGTCCTACTCCCAACACTCCAGTGAAACTTCTCTTCTGAAAGTCACCAATAACTGCTAGGTCCAAAATGCATTTATTTGACCATTTTCTATTTTTTGACACACTGTCAAGTTTATGTCTGGCACATATTAGGCACTCAATAATACGTGTTGAATGAGTGAATGAATGAAATACTTCATCCCTTTTTGTCACTCTCACTCTAATGTAGAGGCCTCCTCCTTGAACTAGTCCTTTCTTGCCTGTAGATACTCCTCAAGATTCAACGACAGGCAATCTTTTTTTCTCATCCTACACCCCATTCCTAGGCAATGTCATTGATTTGCAAGGCTTCGTCTATCCCCCATATGCAAACTCAATATATCAAAACATAATTCACCATTTTCCCCAGTAAACTTGCTTCACTCCATGTTCTCTTTACCAGTGGATATCACAACCACTCATCAGGTGTCTTAGCCAGAATCCTAGAAAGAACTTTTTACTAACATCACTGTTCCCACTACTGTTTCTACCAATAACATTGGTAGAAATGTTATTAAAGAAATCATTTATATTGGTTGAGAAGATACATGCACGCATTGGCTATCTACTTAACTTTGTAAGGCACAGGCTACCTCTTTAGGAAACTCCATAAAGGCAAAACAAAGCTTATGAGAAGCATATTCTGAAATAGCAGGTTCCCGCTGGAGCTGACTAAAAGAAGAAAAGTAAGGTAGGTTCGGATTGAAGACCTTTCAGACACCAACTGACTGGGCACAAAAATGTCCTGTCGGATGTAGAATTGGAAATTAATCTACTTTAACAGAGAAGAGGCATTTTGACCTTCCTGTTTAAAGAAAAACCTTTAGTTGCTCTCTGCAAGAGTTTCTCTAGCTAGAGGATAGTGAACCCTGCTAGATATGTTGTCTCTGCAAGTTATTGGATAGAGCCTGGACAGAGAATAGAGGCTGAAGACTAGTGAGATCAAACAATAACCTAGCACCTCAGCCTCCTGGTGAAAAGAACATCCCAGATAAGAAGTTTCCCAAAAAATTCTATATTAAGGAAAGAAATGTCATGTAACAAACTTTTGTTTATAACTTTCACTAAAACATAACATAGTGACATTACATCTCTTGAAGCTATATTTCTCTATCAATTTTTACATTCTATGTAATCTGTGTGACCAAATTGTGTTCTTTAAAATGGCAAAACACGAGAAGGAAGAGGGTCAGAGGGTCTCTTCGCTCTCGTGCTCTCTATCTCTCATTCTCTCTCTCTCAAATAAATAAATAAAAAATCTTAAAAAAAAAAGAAGGGCACATGATGTAATGAGCACAGGGTGTTATGTGCAACCGATGAATAACTGAACTCTACCTCTGAAACTAATGATACACTATATGTTAATTAATTGAATTTAAATAAAATAAAATTTAAAAAAAGAAAGTGCAGGGGTGCCTGGCTGGCTAAATAAATAAATAAATAAATAAATAAATAAATAAATAAAATGGCAAAACAATCATATGTTCTGTTTTGTTGACTGTCAGCCTGTTATATAAGGCATTGATTTTTTTTTCAAAGAAAATTCAAAGGTGCTCTAGCAGCTGCCTGGGAGACAAGAAAATACAGGGTATGATTTGGACATATTTGTGAATCTAACTCCAAGAATTCTAACATTTCATACCAAAATGATTAGACAAGATATATGGCTACTCTTTCCCTAAGTGTATTTCATATTTAAGGATCAGATTTTTATTAAGATTTTATAAGCCTCTGCTCATCTTACTTGGATCATTTAAAAAACAACAATGACTAAGGCGTGCACTTATGATGAGCACTGGGTATTGTGTGGAAGTGTGGAATCACTCTATCGTACACCTGAAACTAACATTACACTGTGTATTAACTCACTGGAATTTAAATAAAAACTTAAAAACAACAACAATGACAACAATCATCAGTGGTTTCTTAATAAATTAATTGACCAAAAAAAGCGGGATAATGCCATACAAAATAAAATGTTAATATCTTCCCTGAGATTGCACAAGGTGTTATTAAATATCCACTTTATCCATGTTCCCTTCAAAGATCATCCACTAGAGTCAACAAGTTTTCTTGAATCATCTTTCCCAGCACTAACTCAGTAGGTAAATAAATATAATCACCAAGTAATAATCAAAAATGAATCTCAAAGAATTTCTTCCTTTTTATTTAAATGACAGATTGGCAGGTATTAGAATGGAGTAATAATAATAGGAATTAAAGTAGCTTAAATTTGCAGGCATTCCAAGTCTGCTTACATATATTTGTCCTCTTCCTTGCCTTACATATACACTTACCAAACTTATTTACATGAGGAAAGGAAATGAAGCCAAGTAACCAAGCTTCTCTCAGAATTAAAGAAAAGTTCTTGGAAAGGAAAATCTATAGGCCACCAAATCTAGTTCCTGTCATCTGACCACTCCAGAATAACACCATACAGTTTCTGTTTTTAGAATTCTCTAGAGATAAACACCAAACAGTTTCCCTCAGTAACTCTATTAGTTTCCTGAGTGTGCTATAACAAATTATGATAAACTTAGGGAGTTAAAACAACAGAAATACATTGTCACAGTTTTTGAGGCCAGAATCTGAAATCAAGGTGTCAGCAGGACGATGCTCCTTCTGAAGGCTCTAGGGGAAAATCTATCTCTGCCTCATCCAGCTTCCTTGGTGTTGCATGGTGTGGCCACATCACTCCCTTCTCTGCCTCCTTGGTCACATTGTCTCTCCATTTTCTGTGGTGTCATCTCTCTCTGCCTCTCTTTTATAGACACTTGTGATTGGATTTAGGGCCCAAGTAAGGCAGGATAATCTCCCCCTCTCAAGATTGTTAACTTAATCATATGTGCAATGCAAAATCACATCTTTTTTGCCATATAAGGTAACATTCACAGGTTCAGAGATTTCAACAATGATATGTTTTGGGGGTACCATTATTCAGTCTAACATAAAAACCCACGGAGTTCTGTGTACCCATTCCATATAAACCTTTGGATGGATTTGAGACAACCTGATTTAATAGTAGAACAATTCACTCGTGTATTTGTTCAACTAATATCTTGCTAGTACCAACTCTGTGTGAGACATTGCACTGAGCTTGGGAACACAGCTGTGGAACAGACAAACATGGTCCCAGCTTGTGAGAATTGAAGTTGAAGTCAAACACTTTTAAAGTCATGGCATTCACAAGTATCAGAACAGTGGTAAGGATTTTATTTATAATTGGGAAATGAGGTAAGGTGACATATTTTCTGAAATACCAGGGCTTTAAACTGCAGTTATTGGAATTGTCCAGATGAAGGTCTGGAAATGCCCAAGCAAGATAGGTAAGCAAAAAGAGCCTAATCAATGTCCAAGGCCGATCCATATACCACCAACTAGATTTCTTTTCCTCATTCCACCATACATCCTACTAAGGTATCATGCAGGGACAAAGCCCAGGGCTAAAAGATAGAAAAACCTATGCCAGGATGTTAGAGATAAATCTGCACCTCATAAGAATTGGATCCTTACTACTTATCCTATATTTTAATAGGTTTTATTATTATCTAGGTATGGTAAGGCCAACAAATCAGGAGGCAATTGCCATCAAAAAAACAGTTAATTATATTCACAGATTCCAAAGGAGGGAAGACATATAATTCCATGGGAGTTGTTCAAGGACCCCCCCTGGTTTGTCCTCGAGCAGAGGGACAAACTGTGTGCAAGAGCCTTTATTAAGTTTCCAGAAGAAGGAACAGGCAATTCAGGTCTAGGGTTGGTTAGTTTGAATAATTTCATCAGGCTTTGGGGCAGAGGGGCTGTTCTAGTTGTCTGATACCCAGCTCTGGGGTGATTAGGGCAGATATATGGTGGCCTGGAGTGTGAGAGCCCAATAAGAGAGGTTGTTACAGATGTAGACTCTGGATTGGTTTGGTTTGTATTTTAAAATGTGCCCCCTGGTGTAGAACTGCTCCCAAGGTGTGGGAGGGGTGATGAGGGAAGCAAGAGGCCAAGGCAAAGTGACTGAGGCATATTATTGGGTTATCCAGAATGAGGCGTATCAGGCATATGTGTGCAAGGCAGATGTTAAAGCATCAAGTTTACAGAAGCTAGAAACATGGTCAATATGCCTGCCTGCCAATTCAAGAAACCATGATATATATTCCTGAACAGGCTTCAAAAATTTTAACTGCTCTACACACTTAAAATATGTTTGGTTTTAAGAAAGATATGTAACTAACTGACCTGAGGAAGCTGGTCATGCACCCACATTGCCTTCCAAAATGCACAGCTTTGAAATCTGAAGAGCAGCAGCCGGGGTTTCCTCTACCACATTATCTGCCTCTATTCAATGGGCTTCTTTCTTTTGAAAGTCATATTAGAAACCATATTCAACCATCTGATGGTCTAACATTTAATTATCAAAAAGTATGAATCCTCAAAGTAATGGCATCTTATTTGATCGATTACTTGGTTTTTGTTTTTAATTATTACTTGGTTTGGGATCTATTATGAGCAATATATGAACCCCTCCCTCTTCATTCCACAGTTTTTTGGATCTTTGTTGGCTGGCTATGTTTTAATCAAGTTGACACAGTGACAATGTGGGCAACTCATCCTCCTCTACTTTTAATTTGTCCTTTGGATAAAAGTGCTGCTCTTTAAGACAGTGACAGAATTCAAAATAGGAACCTCTCCCTGGCCTGAATAGATAAAATAAGAAAGTGCTCTGTCGCCCCAGATAATGTCAAAGAGAGTGGATTTCTTAACATCGTTTAAAATCCTGCTGATATGAAATGTCTCATAAATAGCATGATGTGAAAACTGACATCTGTTAACCCTTGTGAAGCTGACCTCATAGAGCTTCGCCTTCACAACTCAACTCGTGGGTGTTCGGAAAGGGTGAATGACACATGAGGACATCTTCCTTTTTAACAGATATAGAAAGTTGTTTTTCTTTTTTTATTATTATTATTTTATTATGTTATGTTAATCACCATATATTACATCATAAGTTTTTGATGTAGTGTTCCATGATTCATTGTTTGCATAAAACATCCAGTGCCCCATTCAGTATGTGCCCTCTTCAATACCCATCCCCCATCCCCCTCCCCTCTAGAACCCTCAGTTTGTTTCTCTGAGTCCATAGTCTCTCATGGTATATCTCCCTCTCCGATTTCCCCCCCTTCATTTTTCCCTTCCTGCTATCTTCTTCTTTTTTTTTTTTTAACATATAATGTATTCTTTCTTTCAGAGGTACAGGTCTGCGATTCAACAATCTCACAAAATTCACAGTGCTCACCATAGCACATACCCTCCCCAATGTCTATCACCCAGCCACCCCATCCCTCCCACCCCCCACCACTCCAGCAACCCTCACTTTGTTTCCTGAGATTAAGAATTCCTCATATCAGTGAGATCATATGATACATATCTTTTTCTGATTGACTTATTTCACTCAGCATAATACCTACCAGTTCCATCCATGTCATTGCAAATGGCAAGATTTCATTCCTTTTGATGGCTGCAAATTTTCCATTGTATATGTATATATACCACATCTTCTTTATCCATTCATCTGAAAATGGACATCTTGGCTCTTTCCACAGTTTGGCTATTGTGGACATTGCTGCTATAAACATCGGGGTGCATGTACCCCTTCAGATCCCTACATTTCTATCTTTGGAGTAAATACCGAGTAGTGCAATTGCTGGGTCATAGGGTAGCTCTATTTTCAACTTTTTGAGGAACCTCCATACTGTTTTCCAGAGTGGCTGCACCAGCTTGCATTCTGACCAACAAAGTACCAGGGTTTGCCTTTCTCCACATCCCCACCAACATCTGTAGTTTTCTGACTTACTAATTTTAGCCATTCTGACTGGTGTGACGTGGTATCTCATTGAGGTTTTGATTTGGATTTCCCTAATGCCGAGCGATGTTGAGCACTTTTTCATGCGTCTGTTGGCCATTTGGATGTCTTCTTTAGAAAAACGTCAATTCATGTCTTCTGCCCATTTCTTGGTTGGATTATTTGTTCTTTGGGTGCTGAGTTTGATAAGTTCTTTATAGAATTTGGATACTAGCCCCTTATCTGATATGTCATTTGCAAATATCTTCTCCCATTCTGTCAGTTGTTCTTTGGTTTGGTTGACTGTTTCTTTTGTTGTGCAAAAGCTTTTTATCCTGATGAAGTCCCAATAGTTCATTTTTGCCTTTGCTTCCCTTGCCTTTGGTGAAGTTTCTAGGAAGAAGTTGCTGCAGCTGAGGTCAAAGAAGTTGCTGCCTGTGTTCTCCTTTAGGATTTTGATGGACTCCATCTCACATTTAGGTCTTTCATCCATTTTGAGTCTATTTTGGGGTGTGGTGAAAGGAAATGGTCCAGTTTCATTTTTTGGCATGTGGCTGTCCAATTTTCCCAACACCATTTGTTGAAGAAACTGTCATTTTCCATTGGACAATCTTTCCTGCTTTGTCAAAGATCAGTTGACCATAGAGTTGAGGGTCCATTTCTGGGCTCTCTATTCTGTTCCATTGATCTATGTGTCTGTTTTTGTGACACTACCATACTGTCTTGATGATGACAGCTTTGCAATAGAGCTGGAAGCCCGGAATTGTGATGCCGCCAGCTTTGCTTTTCTTTTTCAACATTCCTCTGGCTATTTGGGGTCTTTTCTGGTTCCATACAAATTTTAGGATTATAGGTTCCATTTCTTTGAAAAAAGTGGATGGTATTTTGATGGGGATTGCATTGAATATGTAGATTGCTCTAGGTGGCATTGACATCTTCATAATGTTTGTTCTTCCAATCCATGAGCATGGAACGTTTTTCCATTTCTTGGTGTCTTCCTCAATTTCTTTGATGAGTATTTTATAGTTTTCTGAGTACAGATCCTTTGCCTCTTTTGTTTAATTTATTCCTAGGTATCTTATGGTTTTGGGTGCAATTGTAAATGGGATCGACTCCTCGGTTTGTGTCTCTTCTGTCTTGTTGTTGGTGTATAGGTATGCCACTGATTTCAGTGCACTGATTTTATATCCTGCCACTTTACTGAATTCCTGTATGAGTTCTAGCAGTTTTGGGGTGGAGTCTTTTGGATTTTCCACATAAAGTATCATAACATCTACAAAGAGTGGGAGTTTGACTTCTTTGCCAATTTTTATTTCTTTTAGTTGTCTGATTGCTGAGGCTAGGACTTCTACTACTATGTGGAATAGCAGTGGTGATAGTGGACATCCCTGCTGTGTTCCTGACCTTAGGGGGAAAGCTCTCAGTTTTTCCTCATTAAGAATGATATTTGCTGTGGGTTTTTCATAGATGGCTTTTATGATATTGAGGTATGTACCCTTTATCCCTATACTCTGTATACTTTGTCAAATGGTTTTTCTGCAACTATTGAGATGATCATATGGTTCTTGTTCTTTCTTTTGTTAATGTATTGTATCACATTGTTTGATTTGCAGATGTTGAACCAAACTTGCAGCCCAGGGATAAATCCCACTTGGTCATGGTGAATAATCCCATTAATGTACTGTTGGATTCTACTGGATAGTATTTTGGTGAGATTTTTTGCTTTCACGTTCATCAAGGATATTGGTCTGTAATTCTCCTTTTTGATGGGGTCTTTGTCTGGTTTTGGGATCAATGTAATGGTGGCCTCGTAAAACGAGTTTGGGAGAGGCGGAGCAAGATGGCAGAGGAGTAGGAGACCTGGATTTCTTCTGGTCTCAGGAATTCAGCTGAATGGGGATCAAACCATTCTGAACACCTACAAACTCAACAGGAGATCGAAGAAGAGAGTAGCAACAACTCTCTGAACAGAGAAGCGACTACTTACTGGAAGGTAGGACGTGCAGAGAAGTGAATCCGAGGCGATATTCGGGAGGATAGACGGCGGGGGAGGGGGCCTCCCTCGGCCGCTTCTGGCAAGTGATTGAGCCGCGGAGCACAAAATCAGAACTTTTTTTTTTTTTCAAAATCAGAACTTTTAAGAAGGCAGATCCACTGAGGGACATCACTCCAGTGGCTAACTGGGAGGTGGAACCCTCATGGGACAGTGTGGCCTCAGGACCCTCGGGGTCACAGAAAGACCGGGGGTGCCTGAGTTCGGCAGAGATCCCAGGTATCGGAGCGTGGAAGCCAGCTGCAGAGACGGAGCCAAGGCGCGGGTTCTCAGCTCGGGGTGGCCATAAACTGTGATCTGCGGCCCAGTCGGCCCACTGCTCCTCCAGCAGGGACCAAACAAGCAGCAGAGCCAGGGAGATTCCCCTTCCTCCCCTGGGAGGAGCGGCGCGGGAGCACACTGCAGAGATCTGCTGGGTTTGGAGACTCCACATGGGGTCGGGTGCCAGAGATAGAAACGCTCTGTCACAGGCCGGGTGAGCACAGAGTGCAGCCGGAGACTGGGGAGACAGGAGTGATTGACTGCTTTTCTCTGGGGGCGCACTGAGGGGCGCACCCGGAGTTCTTGGCTCTTCTGGGCATAGATTGGGAGGCCACCATTTTCACTTTCATCCTCCAAAGCTGTCCAAGAGATTGCAGAGAACAAAAGCTCCTGAAAGCAAATCCGAGCAGATTCCTTAGCCCGGACTCACAAGGGCGGGGCAATTCCGCCTCCAGGAAAGACATTTGGGAACCACAACAACAGGCCCCTCCCCCAGAAGATCAGCAAGAAAAGCCAGCCAAGACCGAGTTTACCGATCAAGGAGAATGGGAGAACTCTAGCGCTAGGGGAATAATGCACATAGAATTCATGGCTTTTTTACGATGATTCATTAGTTTTTCAAAGTTAATTTTTTATAACTTTTTTTTTGAATTTTTCTTTTTCCCTTTTTCAACCAACATCTTATCAATCCCTTTTATAAAAAAAAAATTATTTTTCATTTTTAGAGTCATAGTCTATCCCTTCATAGTAGTTACCCTTATTTTTGGCATATATATATATAAGTTGTTCTCTCTTTAAAATTCTGAGATACAGTTTCTTCTAAAATATCAAAATATACCCTAAATCTCTAGTGTATGGCTTTGTTCTAGTCTCCTGCCTGATTACATTCTCTCCCTTTTTTTTTAATCTTTCTTTATTCAAACAACTTCTTATCAATTCTTTTTATAAAATCTTTTATAATTTTCATCTTTACAGTCATCTTCCATCCCTTCATTGTATCAACCCTTATTTTGTACATATATAAGTCTTTCTTTCTTTACAATTTCAGGAGACACTGTCTTCTAACAGACCAAAAGACACCCAAAATCTAGTGTGTGGCACTGATCTATGCACTAGCCTAATCATATTTGATCATATTCTGGTTTTTTTGTTTTGTTTTGTTCTGTTTTTGTTTGTTTTTATCTTTTTCTTTTTCTTTTTTTTTCTTTCTTTTTTCTATCTTTCCCTTTCTTTCCCCCTGGTTTCAGGTCTTTTCTGATTTGTTTAGAGTATATTATCTGGGGATGTTGTTAACCTGTTAGCATTTTGTTCTCTCAGTCATCTATTGTCCTTTGGACAAAATGACAAGACGAAAGAAATCACCTCAGCAGAAAGAACAAGATGTAGTACCATCTGCCAGGGACCTACTCAATATGGACATTAGTATGATGTCAGACCAACAGTTCAGAATCATGATTTTAAAGATACTAGCTGGGCTTGAAAAAAGAATGGAAGTTATTAGAGACACCCTTCCTGGAGAAATAAAAGAACTAAAATCTAACCAAATCAAAATCAAAAAGGCTATTAATGAGGTGCAAACAAAAACGGGGGGACTAACTCCTAGGATAAATGAGGCAGCAGACAGAATTAGCGATATAGAAGACCAAATGATGGAAAATAAAGAGGCTGAGAAAAAGAGAGATAAACAACTACTGGATCACGAGGGCAGAATTCGAGAAATAAGAGATACGATAAGATGAAACAACATTAGAATAAATGGGATCACAGAGGAAGAAGAAAGAGAGAGAGGGGCAGAAGGTATATTGGAGAACTTCCCTAATGTGGGGAAGGAAACAGGCATCAAAATCCAGGAGGCACAGAGAACCCCTCTCAAAATCAATAAAAATAAGTCAACACCCCGACATCTAATAGTAAAACTTACGAGTCTCAGAGACAAAGAGAAAATCTTGAAAGCAGCTCGGGAGAAGAGATATGTAACCTATAAAGGTAGAAACATGAGATTGGCAACAGACCTATCCACAGAGACCTGGCAGGCCAGAAAGGACTGGCATGATATCTTCAGAGCACTAAATGAGAAAAATATGCAGCCAAGAATACTATAACCAGCTAGGCGCTCATTGAAAATTGAAGGAGGGATAAAAAGCTTCCAGGACAAAAAAAACTAAAGGAATTTGCAAACACGAAACCAGTCCTCCAAGAAAGATTGAAAGGGGTCCTCTAAGCAAGGAGAGAGCTTAAAAGCAGCATAGACCAGAAAGGAACACATACAATATACAGTAACAGTCACCTTACAGGCAGTACAATGGCACTAAAATCATATCTTTCAATAGTTACCCTGAATGTAAATGGGCTAAATGCCCCAATCAAAAGACACAGGGTATAAGATTGGGTTAAAAAACAAGACCCAACAATATGCAGTCTGCAAGAGACTCATTTTAGACACAAACACACCCCCAGAGTGAAAGTGAGGGGGTGGAAAACCATTTACCATGCTAATGGGCACCAAAAGAGAGCTGGGGTGGCAATCCTTATAACAAACAAATTAGATTTTAAAACAAAGACTGTAATAAGAGATGAGGAAGGACACTATATCCTACTTAAAGGGTCTATCCAACAAGAAGATCTAACAATTCTAAATATCTATTCCCCCAACATGGGAGCAGCCAATTTTATAAGGAAATTAATGACAAAAGCAAAGAAACACATTGACAACAATACAATAATAGTGGGGGATTTTAACACCCCCCTGACTGAAATGGACAGATCATCTAAGCAAAAGATCAACAAGGAAATAAAGACTTTAAATGAAACACTGGACCAAATGGACTTCACAGACATATTCAGAACATTCCATCCCAAAGCAACGGAATACGCATTCTTCTCTAGTGTCCATGGAACATTCTCCAGAATTGATCACATCCTAGGTCACAAATCAGGTCTCAACCAGTACCAAAAGATTGGGATTATTCCCTGCATATATTCAGACCACAATGCTTTGAAACTAGAACTCAATCACAAGAGGAAAGTCGGAAAGAACTCAAATACATGGAGGCTAAAGAGCATCCTACTAAAGAATGACTGGGTCAACCAGGAAATTAGAGAAGAATTCAAAAAATTCATGGAAACAGATGAAAATGAAAACACAACTGTTCAAAATCTTTGGGATACAGCAAAGGCAGTCCTGAGAGGAAAGTAAATAGCAATACAAGCATTTCTCAAGAAACAAGAAAGGTCTCAAAAACACAACCTAACCCTACACCTAAAGGAGCTAGAGAAAAAACAGCAAATAAAGCCTAAACCCAGCAGGAGAGAGAAATAACAAAGATCAGAGCAGAAATCAATGAACTAGAAACCAAAAGAACAGTAGAACAGATCAACGAAACTAGGAGCTGGTTCTTTGAAAGAATTAACAAGATTGATAAACCTCTGGCCAGACTTATCAAAAAGAAAAAAGAAAGGACCCAAATCAACAAAATCATGAATGAAAGACGAGAGGTCACAACCAACACCAAAGAAATACAAACAATTATAAGAACATATTATGAGCAACTCTATGCCAGCAAATTAGATAACCTGGAAGAAATGTATGCATTCCTAGAAATGTATCAACTACCAAAATTGAACCAGGAAGAAATAGAAAACCTGAACAGACCTATAACCACTAAGGAAATTGAAGCAGTCATCAAAAATCTCCAAAGAAACAAAAGCCCGGGGCCAGATGATTTCCCAGGGGAATTCTACCAAACATTTAAAGAAGAATTAATACCTATTCTCCTGAAACTGTTCCAAAAAATAGAAATGGAAGGAAAACTTCCAAACTCATTTTATGAGGCCACCATTACCTTGATCCCTAAACTGAAGACCCCATCAAAATGGAGAATTACAGACCAATATCCTTGATGAACATGGATGGAAAAATTCTCACCAAAATACTAGCCAATAGGATCCAACAGCACATTAAAAGGATTATTCACCATGACCAAGTGGGATTTATACTTGGGCGGCAGGATTGGTTCAACATCGGCAAATCAATCAACGTGATACTATACATTAACAAAAGAAAGAACAAGAATCATATGATCCTCTCAATAGATGCAGAAAAACATTTGACAAAGTACAGCATCCTTTTTTGATCAAACTCTTCAGAGTATAGGGATAGAGGGTACATACCTCAATATCATAAAAGCCATCTATGAAAAACCTACAGTGAATATCATTCTCAATGGGGAAAAGCTGAGAGCTTTTCCCCTAAGGTCAGGAATGCAGCAGGGATGTCCACTATCACCACTGCTATTCAACATAGTATTAGAAGTCCTAGACTCAGCAATCAGAGAACAAAAAGAAATCAAATGCATCCAAATTGGGAAAGAGGTAGTCAAACTCTCACTCTTTGCAGATGATATAACACTGTATGTGGAACCCCCAAAAGACTCTACCCCAAAACTGCTAGAACTCATACAGGAATTCAGTAAAGTTGCAGGATATAAAATCAATGCACAGAAATCAGTGGCATACCTATACACCAACAACAAGACAGAAGAGACACAAACCGAGGAGTCGATCCCATTTACAATTGCACCCAAAACCATAAGATACCTAGGAATAAATTAAACAAAAGAGGCAAAGGATCTGTACTCAGAAAACTATAAAATACTCATGAAAGAAATTGAGGAAGACACCAAGAAATGGAAAAACGTTCCATGCTCATGGACTGGAAGAACAAACATTGTGAAGATGTCAATGCCACCTAGAGCAATCTACATATTCAATGCAATCCCCATCAAAATACCATCCACTTTTTTCAAAGAAATGGAACCTATAATCCTAAAATTTGTATGGAACCAGAAAAGACCCCAAATAGCCAGAGGAATGTTGAAAAAGAAAAGCAAAGCTGGCGGCATCACAATTCCGGGCTTCCAGCTCTATTGCAAAGCTGTCATCATCAAGACAGTATGGTAGTGTCACAAAAACAGAAACATAGATCAATGGAACAGAATAGAGAGCCCAGAAATGGACCCTTAACTCTATGGTCAACTCATCTTTGACAAAGCAGGAAAGAATGTCCAATGGAAAAAAGACAGTCTCTTCAACAAATGGTGTTGGGAAAATTGGACAGCCACATGCAGAAGAATGAAACTGGACCATTTCCTTACACCACACACAAAAATAGACTCCAAATGGTTGAAAGACCTAAACGTGATACAGGAGTCCATCAAAATCCTAAAGGAGAACACAGGCAGCAACCTCTTTGACCTCAGCCGCAGCAACTTCTTCCTAGAAACATCGCCAAAGGCAAGGGAAGCACGGGCAAAAATGAACTATTGGGACTTGATCAAGATAAAAAGCTTTTGCACAGCAAAAGAAACAGTCCACAAAATGAAAAGACAACCGAAAGAATGGGAGAAAATATTTGCAAATGACATATCAGATAAAGGGCCAGTATCCAATTTTTAGTATATGTGCTGCCGAAGCGAGCACAAAGGGCCAGTATCCAAAATCTATAAAGAACTTATCAAACTCAACACCCAAAGAACAAATAATCCAATCAAGAAATGGGCAGAAGACATGAACAGACATTTTTCCAAAGAAGACATCCAAATGGCCAACAGAAACATGAAAAAGTGTTCAATATCACTCTGCATCAGGAAAATCCAAATCAAAACCTCAGTGAGATACCACCTCACACCAGTCAGAATGGCTAAAATTAACAAGTCAGGAAACGACAGATGTTGACGAGGATGTGGAGAAAGGGGAACCCTCCTACATTTTGTTGTGAATGCAAGCTGGTGCTACCACTCTGGAAAACAGTGTGGAGGTTCCTCAAACAGTTGAAAATAGAGCTACCATACAATCCAGCAATTGCACTACTTGGTATTTACCACAAAGATACAGATGTAGGGATCCGAAGGGGTATGTGTACCCGAATGTTTATAGCAGCAATGTCCACAATAGCCAAACTGTGGAAAGAGCCAAGATGTCCATCGACAGATGAATGGATAAAGAAGAAGTGGTATATATGCACAATGGAATATTATGCAGCCATGAAAAGAAATGAGATCTTGCCATTTGCAACGACGTGGATGGAACTGGAGGGTGTTATGCTGAGTGAAATAAGTCAATCAGAGAATGACATGTATCATATGACCTCACTGATATGAGGAATTCTTAATCTCAGGAAACAAACTGAGGGTTGCTGGAGTGGTGTGGGGGTGGGAGGGATGGGGTGGCTGAGTGATGGACATTGGGTAGGGTATGTGCTATGGTGAGCGCTGTGAATTGTGCAAGACTGTTGAATCACAGAACTGTACCTCTGAAACAAATAATGCAATATATGTTAAGAAAAAAAGAAGAAGAAGATAGCAGGAAGGGAAGAATAAAGGGGAGTAAATCGGAGGGAGGGATGCACCATGAGAGATGATGGACTCTGAAGAACAAACTGAGGGTTCTAGAGGGGAGTCGGGTGGGGGGATGGGTTAGCTGGGTAATGGGTATTAAAGAGGGCATGTTCTGCGTGGAGCACTGGGTGTTATGCACAAACAATCATGGAACACTACATCAAAAACTAATGATATAATGTATGGTGATTAACATAAAATTAAAAGATTTAAAAAAATAAATAAAAATAAAATGAGTTTGGAAGTTTTCCTTCCATTTCTATTTTTTGGAACAGTTTCAGAAAAATAGGTATTAATTCTTCTTTAAGTGTTTGGTAGAATTCCCCTGGGAAGCCATCTGGCCCTGGGCTTTTGTTTGTTGGGAGATTTTGATTACCCCTTCAATTTCCTTAGTGGTTATAGGTCTGTTCAGGTTTTCTATTTCTTCCTAGTTCAGTTTTGGTAGTTTATATGTCTCTAGGAATGCATCCAATTTTTCCAGATTATCTAATTTGCTGGCATAGAGTTGCTCATAATATGTTCTTATGATTTTTTGTATTTCTTTGGTGTTGGTTGTGATCTCTCCTCTTTCATT
>NW_027397067.1:6652261-6668471 GCF_003265705.2 Callorhinus ursinus
ACACAGGCAGCAACCTCTTTGACCTCAGCCGCAGCAACTTCTTCCTAGAAACATCGCCAAAGGCAAGGGAAGCACGGGCAAAAATGAACTATTGGGACTTGATCAAGATAAAAAGCTTTTGCACAGCAAAAGAAACAGTCCACAAAATGAAAAGACAACCGAAAGAATGGGAGAAAATATTTGCAAATGACATATCAGATAAAGGGCCAGTATCCAATTTTTAGTATATGTGCTGCCGAAGCGAGCACAAAGGGCCAGTATCCAAAATCTATAAAGAACTTATCAAACTCAACACCCAAAGAACAAATAATCCAATCAAGAAATGGGCAGAAGACATGAACAGACATTTTTCCAAAGAAGACATCCAAATGGCCAACAGAAACATGAAAAAGTGTTCAATATCACTCTGCATCAGGAAAATCCAAATCAAAACCTCAGTGAGATACCACCTCACACCAGTCAGAATGGCTAAAATTAACAAGTCAGGAAACGACAGATGTTGACGAGGATGTGGAGAAAGGGGAACCCTCCTACATTTTGTTGTGAATGCAAGCTGGTGCTACCACTCTGGAAAACAGTGTGGAGGTTCCTCAAACAGTTGAAAATAGAGCTACCATACAATCCAGCAATTGCACTACTTGGTATTTACCACAAAGATACAGATGTAGGGATCCGAAGGGGTATGTGTACCCGAATGTTTATAGCAGCAATGTCCACAATAGCCAAACTGTGGAAAGAGCCAAGATGTCCATCGACAGATGAATGGATAAAGAAGAAGTGGTATATATGCACAATGGAATATTATGCAGCCATGAAAAGAAATGAGATCTTGCCATTTGCAACGACGTGGATGGAACTGGAGGGTGTTATGCTGAGTGAAATAAGTCAATCAGAGAATGACATGTATCATATGACCTCACTGATATGAGGAATTCTTAATCTCAGGAAACAAACTGAGGGTTGCTGGAGTGGTGTGGGGGTGGGAGGGATGGGGTGGCTGAGTGATGGACATTGGGTAGGGTATGTGCTATGGTGAGCGCTGTGAATTGTGCAAGACTGTTGAATCACAGAACTGTACCTCTGAAACAAATAATGCAATATATGTTAAGAAAAAAAGAAGAAGAAGATAGCAGGAAGGGAAGAATAAAGGGGAGTAAATCGGAGGGAGGGATGCACCATGAGAGATGATGGACTCTGAAGAACAAACTGAGGGTTCTAGAGGGGAGTCGGGTGGGGGGATGGGTTAGCTGGGTAATGGGTATTAAAGAGGGCATGTTCTGCGTGGAGCACTGGGTGTTATGCACAAACAATCATGGAACACTACATCAAAAACTAATGATATAATGTATGGTGATTAACATAAAATTAAAAGATTTAAAAAAATAAATAAAAATAAAATGAGTTTGGAAGTTTTCCTTCCATTTCTATTTTTTGGAACAGTTTCAGAAAAATAGGTATTAATTCTTCTTTAAGTGTTTGGTAGAATTCCCCTGGGAAGCCATCTGGCCCTGGGCTTTTGTTTGTTGGGAGATTTTGATTACCCCTTCAATTTCCTTAGTGGTTATAGGTCTGTTCAGGTTTTCTATTTCTTCCTAGTTCAGTTTTGGTAGTTTATATGTCTCTAGGAATGCATCCAATTTTTCCAGATTATCTAATTTGCTGGCATAGAGTTGCTCATAATATGTTCTTATAATTGTTTGTATTTCTTTGGTATTGGTTGTGATCTCTCCTCTTTCATTCATGATTTTATTTATTTGGGTCCTTTCTCTTTTCTTTTGGATAAGTCTGGTTAAGGGTTTATCAATCTTGTTAATTCTTTCAAAGAACAAGCTCCTAGTTTCGTTAATCTGTTCTACTGTTCTTTTGGTTTCTATTTCATTGATTTCTGCTCTGATCTTTATTATTTCTCTTCTCCTGCTGGGTTTAGGCTTTATTTGCTGTTCTTTTTCCAGCTCCTTTAAGTGTAGGGTTAGGTAGTGTATTTGAGACCTTTTTTGTTTCTTGAGAATGCTTTGTATTGCTATATACTCTCGTCTTAGGATAGACTTTGGCATCCCAAAGATTTTGAACAGTTGTGTTTTCATTTTCATTTGTTTCCACGCATTTTTAAAAAATTCTTATTTAATTTCCTGGTTGGCCCATTCATTCTTTAGTAGGATGCTCTTTAGCTTCCATGTATTTGAGTTCTTTCCAACTTTCCTCTTGTGATTGAGTTCTAGTTGCAAAGCATTTTGGTCTGAAAATATGCAGGGAATGATCTCAATCTTTTGGTACCACTTGAGACCTGATTTGTGACCTAGGATGTGATCAACTCTGGAGAATGTTCCATGGGCACTAGAGAAGAATGTATTCTGTTGCTTTGGGATGAAATATTCTTAATATATCTGTGAAGTCCATTTGGTCCAGTGTGTCATTTAAAGCCTTTATTTCCTTTTTGATCTTTTGCTTAAATGATCTGTCGATTTCATTGAGGGGTTTTAAAGTCCCCCACTATTATTTTATTGTTGTTGTGCTTCTTTGCTTTTTTTATTAATTGCCTTATATAATTGGCTGCTTCCATGTTAGGGGCACAGATATTTACAATTATTAGATCTTCAAAATTGTTAGATCTTCTTGTTGGATAGACCCTTTAAATAGGATATAGTGTCCTTCCTCATCTCTTATTATAGTCTTTGGTTTAAAATCTAATTTTTCTGAAATAAGGCTTGTCACCCCAGCTTTCTTTTGGTGCCCGTTAGCATGGTAAATTGTTTTCCACCCCCTCACTTTCATTCTGGGGGTCTGTTTGGGTCTAAAATGAGTCTCTTGCAGACAGCATATCGATGGGTCTTATGTTTTATCCAATCTGATACCCTGTGTCTTTTGATTGGGGTATTTAGCCCATTTACACTCAGGGTAACTATTGAAAGATATGAATTTAGTGCCATTGTATTGCCTGTGAGGTGACTGTTACTGTATTTTGTCTGTGTTCCTTTCTGGTCTATGTTGCTTTTAGGCTCTCTCTTTGCTTAAAGGATCCCTTTCAAAATTTCTTGTAGGGCTGGTTTCATGTTTGCATATTCTTTTAGTTTTTGTTTTCCTGGAAGCTTTTTATCTCTCCTTCTATTTTCAATGACAGCCTAGCTGGATATTGTATTCTTGACCCCATATTTTTCTCATTTAGTGCTCTGAAGATATCATGCCAGTCCTTTCTGGCCTACCAGGTCTCTGTGGATAGGTCTGTTGCCAATCTAATGTTTCTACCATTGTAGGTTACAGATCTCTTCTCCCGAGCTGCTTTCAGGATTTTCTCTTTGTCTCTGAGACTGGTAAGTTTTACCATTAGATGTCGGGATGTTGACCTATTTTTATTTATTTTGAGGGGGGTTCTCTGTACCTCCTGGATTTTGATACCTGTTTCCTTCCCCACATTATGAAAGTTCTCTGCTATAATTTGCTCCAATATACCTTCTGCCCCTCTCTGTCTTTCTTCTTCTTCTGGGATCTCAATTATTCTAATGTTGTTTCATCTTATGGTATCACTTACCTCTCAAATTCTGCCCTCGTGATCCAGTGGTTGTTTATCTGTCTTTTTCTCAGCCTCTTTATTTTCCATCATTTGGTCTTCTATATCACTAATTCTCTCTTCTGCCTCATTTATCCTAGTAGTTAGAGCCTCCATTTTTGATTCCACCTTATTAATAGCCTTTTTCATTTCGACTTGGTTAGATTTTAGTTCTTTTATTTCTGCAGAAAAGGTTTCTTTAATATCTTCCATGCTTTTTTCAAGCCCAGCTAGTATCTTTAAAATCGTCATTCTGAACTCTAGTCCCAACATCTTATTAAAGTCCATATTGATTAGGTCCCTGGCAGTCGGTACTGCCTCTTATTCATTTTTTTGAGGTGAGTGTTTTTGTCTTGTCATTTTGGCCAGAGGAGAATAGATGAATGAGAGAACAAAATGCTAACAGGGTAACAATGACCTCAGAAAAATATACACTAAACAAATCAGAAGAGACCTGAAGCCAGGGAAAAAGAAAGAAAAAAGAAAAAGAAGCAAAAGCAAAAGATAAAAAGAAAAGAATATGATCAAATATGATTAGACTGGTGAATAGATCAGTGCCACACACTAGAATTTGGGTATATTTTGGTCTGTTAGAAGAAACTGCCTCCCAAAATTTTAAAGAAAGGAAAACTTACATATGTACAAAAATAAGGGTAAATATGATGAAGGGATGGAATATGACTGTAAAGATGAAAATTACAAAAGATTTTATAAAAGGAATGGACAAGGTAAGAAGTTGGTTGAAAAAAGAAAGAAAAGGATTTAAAAAGAAAAAAAAAAGGAGAGAATGTGATCAGGCAGGAGATTAGAACAAAGCCATACACTAGAGATTTAGGGTATATTTTCGTCTGTTAGAAGAAACTGTATCCTGAAATTTTAAAGAGAGAACAACTTATGTATATATATACCAAAAATAAGGTTAACTGCTATGAAGGGGTAGAATATGACTGTAAAAATGAAAAATAAAAAAGATTTTTTTAAAAGGGATTGATAAGATGGTTGAAAAAGGGAAAAAGAAAAATTCAAAAAAAAAAGATGAAAAAGAAAATTTAAAAAATTAACTTTGAAAGACTAAAGAATCATGGGGAAAAAAACCTTGAATTCTATGGGCAGTGTTCCCCTAGCGCTGGAGTTCTGCGGTTCTCATTGATCAGTAAACTTGGTCTTGGCTGGCTGTTCTTGCTGATCTTCTGGGGGAGGGGCCTGTCGCAGTGCTTCTCAGATGTCTTTGCTGGAGGCAGAGTTGCAACGCCCTTGCCAGGTCCAGGCTAAGTAATCTGCTTGGGTTTGCTCTCGGAAGCTTTTGTTCCCTGCAAGTTTTCCATACAGCTTCAGAGGACGACAGTGCAAATGGTGGCCTCCCAATCTCTGCCCTGGAGGATCTGAGAACTCAGGGCCCCACTCCTCAGTGAGCCCCCAGAGAAAAGCGGTCAATCACTCCCATCTCCCGGGTCTCTGACCGCACCACGTGCCTCACCTGGCCTGTGACCAAGCGTTTCTATCTCTGGCGCAGGACCCCATATGGAGTCTCCAAACCCAACAGATCCCTGCAGTGCTCTCCCATGCAACTCCTCCCTGGGGAGGAAGGGGGGTCTCCCCGGATCTGCCACTTGTTGGCTCCCTGCTGGAAGAGCAGTGGCCCGACTGTGCCCTGGATCATGGTTTATGGCCACCCCGAGCTGAGACCCATTCCTCTGCTCCATCTCTGCAGCCAGTTTCCCTGCTCTGATACCTGGGAGCTCTGCTGCACTCAGGCACCCCCGGTCTTTCTGTGACCCCGAGGGTCCTGAGACCACACTGTCCCAGCAAGTGTTCCATCCACCGCTTAGCCACCGGAGCAACATCCCTCAGTGGAGCCAACTTCTAAATGTTCTGATTTTGTGCTCCGCTGCTCTATCACTTGCCAGAAGCGGCCCCCTCCCCCGCCATCTATCTTCCCAAATATCGCCTCAGATTCACTTCTCTGCACATCCTACCTTCCAGAAAGTGGTCGCTTTTCTGTTCAGAGAGTTGCTGCTTTTCTTTTCTTCGATCTCCTGTTTAGTTCGTAGGTATTCAGAATAGTTTTGATCCCTATCCAGCTGAATTCCTGTGACCATACGAAATTTAGGTCTCCTACTCCTCTGCCATCTTGCTCTTCCTCTCAAAAGTTGTTTCTCATTCCAAAAAAAACAAATGTGCTTTCTGAAGTAAAATCGTGACAGCATGACTCTAGACAGTTCAATAAGGTACTTACCAATTTCAAAGTGCTAGTCCCCCATCCCCAGCCAATTGTCACCCCATTTATATGTATGCTCCCATAACAAAACAGAATGTTGGAGCGAGGAAGGTCTTTGGTATCATTCAGCATAGACTTAGCTCTTTGTCTTAGATAAGAATGCCAAAATTTAAAAAATAGGAATTGACTGAGACAATGTCATATAGCTAAAGTTAAAGACCAGGAAACACTTACAAATGTCCGTCACTTCCTTTCTTTATAGTCTTGAACTTACCCCTGACATATACAGAATATTTTACTTTCTACTTTTGCTCTGATTTACAGCTCTTAGTTCATCATCTATATGTAAATCATTTATTTATGATAAAAGGCACTCTATTTTAGATTCTATAAGTGTAAGAAGCAAGGATATTTTCAATATAACCCAATTTGCATAGCCCGTAATATTCTTTCCATTAACTCATGTTTTTAATGTGATTTTACTCCATCAATTATATCATGCTGGCATTTGAGTGCAAGTGCACTTCAGCAGGAACAACAAATTGAGAGAATTTAGGAAGAATCAGGAATCTGTACTTGATTTCCAATTCCAGACTGTTCTTGGTAAGAACTCAGTTTAATATTAAGAGCCAGCAATAGTCCTTTCACCAAAACAATAGTGATCTATGAACTCAGTGTGTAAGGCAGATCATAAGGCAGCTTTTGGTAAAGTATCAGCACAGGGCACAGAGCTACCCTGGGATTCAGAAAGCTCCTCAGCTCTTCTGCCTTGTGTTTGGAGGCTACACTTGCAGAGTGGTTTTGACCAATGGGCAGAAGTGGAGCAGCCCAGACAGAGGGGAGAAGCCTGAGATTATAGCACAGGAAGGCCTAGAAGAGAGTCTGAAGAGCTGAACTGCTCTGCTGTTGACTATGAACTTGGGCAAGCCAGCCACCTCTCTGAGCCAGTTTCCTCATAGGGTAAGTTAAGATGCTATAATTGGATGGATAAAATAATACCTATTATTTTATGCAGCAGTGCTGCTGCAGGAATGGACTCTTGATTTTGTGCTTGTTATTTGTCCCCTGAGTGAACAAGCATTTGTTAGAGTCTCCACTACAACGAGAGGAAATATGAGCCAAGAGGTATGGGCCTCCCAGAGACCTCCACTGTGATAGAGAATCTGATGGAGCACTGCGTGCATCTGGACAACTCCTTGGTTGCCCACTGGGGAGCTCCAAGGAACTGGGAGTCATGCCTCCATCTGGAGCATTCTGTGCTACTTTCTGATTTATCCAGCCATTTCCCTAGGTTTCCTTCACCATTTAAGAACATCTACATCTTCTACCTATCCTTGGCCATTTTTCTGACACATCACCATTCTGTGGCAATAATCACACAGTACCTCCTTTCTCCAGCAATCTGGGAATCTGAGTCCCCTGGGAGAAGAAGAGACACCTGGCAGAGGTGCTGGAGAGGAGGAAGAAGTGTTGGACGGTAGATAATGGGTAAGAGAGGAAAGACAGAGACATTTAGAGAGCTTCCAAACCTTTGAGTCTTGGAGTCTATGGATAGGAGAGGGAAAGAAAAGAGAGGGGAGGGAAGGGAACGAAGGAAGGAAGGAAGGAAGGATGGAAGGAAGGAAGGAAGGACTAACCATTTAAAAAAATGAGCCAACAATCAGCAAGGAGAAAGCAAAATTTGCCAAAAGAGTCCACTGAATAGTTCGTACGTATTTGTTTATCATTACCTTTTGGAAACAAGGGTGGGAACATGTAATTCTGGTAGCAGGTTAGAACTGCCAAGGAAGCCCCCACCAAAGAATGAGGGCAGTCCTTCACTTGACGTCCAACAGGCTCTTATGTCTTTGCCAATCAAATTGTCAAGGTCGGGGCTCAGCAATCTTTCCCATTTAAAAAAAAAAATAGTGCACCATGTTATTTTTGTCAAGCCAGCATCTGTTTCCATGGAAACCTGAAGACTCTGAAGTTAGTAGCAGAAAATCCTGAGTCTGGATCTACTTTGCCTTTGGTGTCAACTGAAGGCAAATATCACAGGGTCTGGACCACCGGGCCAGGGTTGTTGTTGAAGAAGAAAAGGAAGAGAAGAGAAGAGAAGAGAAAAGAAGAGAAGAGAAGAAAGAGAAGAGAGAAGAGAGGAGAGGAGAGGAGAAGAGAGGAGAGGAGAGGAGAACAACTCATGACTTTTATACTTGAATCTGAAAAAATCTTCAAATCTTCAGGTTAAATGATCAGCGCACAGCATTCTAACATACTTCATTGTTGACATAAGCAGCAACATGCATGGGAAGAGGGAAAAAGGCAGCAAGGACAGCCCACAGTGGGACGGGAATGGAATCAGGTCCTCACAGCCACACAGAAGCTCAAGTTGTTGTGCTTTTTCACCCACCACAGTGCTGGGAAGCAGTAAAATGGAGTGCTCAGAGGGGAGCTCTGGATTCACTTATTCTGCAAACAGCCCCACTGCATGTCAGGGGCTCTGCTCTGCCAGGAGATCACAGGGGTGAACAAAACATGCTCAGCTTCTTCCGAGTAAATGGGAGGCAGCATTTACAAGGAGTTGCAGAAATGTACTTGGAGTTGCAAGCTGTGGGGAGTGTAACAGAAGTCTTGTGCAGGTGGTATGAGACAGTAGCACAGGAGTAACTGATATGGATGGACTTGAAGCAGGTGGGTGCAGTGACCCTGGGCAAGTAAAGTAAAATGCCCAGGAAGAGGGATTATCAGGGTGGGACTGTTACATGGCCACACACCTATGTGACCTTGAGCAAACTGCCAGCATCTCTAAAGCTTACTTTCTTGTGGGTGAACTGGAACAAAAGCTGTATGTGCTTTGCAAGGTGTGGCAATAGCTTTGCACATGGCCAGTCTTGATAGGTTAACACTTGGGAACTGCCTTCCTAGAGCAGAAGGTTGGGTCACAGGTCTTGAAGGGCCCTTCCAACTCTAAAATCTGACGCATCATTACCCCAAGTGGATTCTTCACTTTGCATATTTATTAGGCAGGACACTTTAAACTATTAGATGCCCTGACATTTTTTAAAGAAAACAAGACAAATGTCAAGAGTGAAAAATGCTGTCTATTTCTGGATATCATTATGGTAAAGTCACAGAAGATGACATGAAGCTTGAAAGCTGAAACTAGAAGCAGCCCAGGATGGTGGAAGAGTGGCTTGGGTCTGAGCTTCATTTGCCTGCCTGCTCAGGTCACTGGGCCCCTGTGACTTTGACAAGTCTCTGTACCCTGTTGGGCCTCAGCTTCCACCCTGGGAAATATTCTCAGGGGTTCCTCCAGGCCCTAAAGCCCTTCAAGGTCTTTCTCTGATTTCTCTTTCTGAGCCTCTGTTTCTCATCAGTCAATTGGAGCAAGTCCCAATGCCTCACTCCAGAGAGTGCTGTGAGTGTTAAGTCAGGAGATGCTGTTGGAATGCCGAGCAGGGTGCATGTGCACAGTGTTCTTCAGCAGAACCATCAGCGCTGCTGGTGAAAGTGAGTTGCAGGCGGCGGTGGCCACCCCCTCCATTCTTCAGGCACCCACAAGAAGGAAGGAGGGTGAGGTGCAGAGCAATGCGCATCTAATGGGAGGGCCACCCTGACACCTCTAAGCCAGCCCCACTTAGAGGCCTGGTCCTCAGGCCCCAGTTTCCAACTTCATAGTGGAAGTAAAAATCAGCCCCATGGGGCGCCTGGGTGGCTCAGATGGTTAAGCGTCTGCCTTCGGCTCAGGTCATGATCCCAGAGTCCTGGGATCGAGTCCCACGTCGGGCTCCCTGCTCCTTGGGAGCCTGCTTCTCCCTCTGCCTCTCTCTCTCTCTCTGTCTTTCATGAATAAATAAATAAAATCTTTAAAAAAAATCAGCCCCATGTACTCAAGGGAAATCAAATCTAGGTGTTCTTAAGGATAAAATGCAGATATATATAGGTGACAGTTTTTTAACAGCAACAACAAAATATAATATTAAAAAGTAAAAGAAAAAAATGCACACAAATACTAGATATGCCTTCTCTGATATTCAAATCCAAACCCCTGTCTCTGGATAAGACATGGCCACACAGCCCTCCAGGCTCTAGCGTCTCCCTTGGGCTCCACAGCAGGTCTCGCTCTCCACCCACAGGCCCTGTTGCTCCTGACTCTTGCACAGGTGATTTCCTCATTTTGAAATGTACTCCGTTCATCAGATGAATTCTCCCTCCTGGAGGTTTTCCCTAACTGCCCCAAGCAGAGGATAGTACTCCCTTCTTTATGCAGGGTACTTAATTCCTGTCTCTTATACTAGTTGCTACATTTGCTATGATTCTGTGTATTTCTGTCTCCCCAGATAACCTGGGACTCTTTTTAGCTACCACAACCTCTTCTATGGCCCCAGTTCCAGCACATTAAAGACACTGGCATCTGTGGTTCTGGGTAATATCCAGGGAAAGACTTTCCACAAGGCACACTTAATCAGTGCTATTTGTTATGGGCTGCATTGTGTCTCCCCAAAATGCATATGCTGAAGTCCTCCTAACCACCCCCCAGCACACCAGTGTGCGACTTTATTTGGAAATAGGGCTGTTGAAGGTATAATTAGCTAAGATGAGGTCATCAAGATCAACCCTAATCCAATCACTGGTGTCCTTATAAAAAGGAAAAATTTGAACCCAGACACACACATAGGGAGGATACCATGTGAACATGAAGGCAGAGATGGGAGCGGTGCATCTACAAGACAAGGAACATCAAGGATGGCCAGAAACCACTAGAAACTGGGCAAGAGACAGGGAACAGATTTTCCCTCACAATCCTAGAAGGAACCAACCCTGCTGACACTTTGATCTCAGACTTCAGGCCTCCAGAACTGTGAGACAATAAATGTCTATTGTCTAAGCCCCTAATCTGTGCACTTTTTTACAGCAGCCTGAGCTGACTAATTTACCACTCATAAACAATTTGGAATGTCATAGGGTTCTTAAGGGCTCTTTTGTTTCCTAACTCACCACTGAGGGGAGAAAAAAAGTAAATCCTAATGAATTTTTTTTTTATTCTTTTAGAGTCTATCTATGGGATAAATTTTATTCTGAATATTTAGGAAAATATTTGTGCATGACAAATATGCTTTGTGCATAATCACAATTTTTGTAGGAATGTGCACCTGCTTATAGCCTTTGCACCCCTGCAGCATGGATGAAGCAGCTCAGAACAGAAGCAAGAACATGGACTCAGAGGCCATGCCCATGGCTGGCAGTGACATGGGCTCTAGCCCAAGAGCTCACTGGAACATCCCTGTGTGGATCTCCACATGATTTCTCCACTTGGTGTGGGCTCCATTCTGAGAGGGAACGTTCCTGGAGACTCGGGCAGATGTTGCATGGCCTCTTACGACCTGGTCCCCTGAAACTCCCAACCCCGCCCCCTCCAAGTTCTGATAATCAAGTGCCACAGATGAGCCCCACTCAAGAGAGAAGAACCAGATCCCACCCTTCCCGTGAAGAGCAGCATCAGCTTCCAAGGTGTTCATGGCACTCATCCCAGAGACCATCCACCTCACCCTCTGATCCTGTTTACTCTCTGTCAACTGAGGACATTCCTGCTTGACAGGGAAATTGCAAGAAACAAATAAGATAAGGTAGAGGAAGATCACTACAGAATCTCACTTAAGACAATATGTCTATTCTCCTCCTGTTTCTGCTGCCATCAGCATTGTCTGTCAGTCCCTCATTATCCCCAGGTTAATGACCCCTCCTCTTCCCTACTCTCAACTCTCTTCCAGGGAGAGCCTATCCACATCCATAGATTAAGTGCCAACTCCACATAGCGAATTCCTCAGACTTATCTCCATCTCCAACCTCTTCTCAAGTCCAAACTCATGTTTCCAGTGGCAAGATGTTCCTGGGGCACTCCTCACACAAACCCATACTTCCCACCATAGCTCTTCCCTCCAGGCATCTACTGCTCTCTCCTTGCTTGTAACTCTTGACTCAACCTCTGTTCTGTACCTACCCACCACTGCCTTACTCCAGAGCCTCACTCTCTCTCCCCTGGTCTGTCAGGCCTTTCCCTACTGGTCTTGCCACCCCCAGTTCCTCCTAATCCATCTTCCATACTACTTCCAGAAGGATTTTTCAAATGCAAAATTTGATGACTTTTACACCTCTGCTTGAAATTTTTCAATGGCTAGCCATTGCTTTGGAGGATAAAATCCAAATCCAAGCTTGATGTGGAAGGAATTTCTCATCTCATTCTCATCTCAACCCATCCACTTATGTCTCTGGGCTTACTCTTGGTCTGCCCTTTCCAAAGTTTCATTGCAACCCATCTACTTATGTCTCTGGGCTCACTCTTGGTCTGCCCTTTCCAAAGTTTTGGCTTCAAGGAATTATTACTGTCTTGGAGCCCCCCAGATTTCATGTCCATGCAAGGTGCCCCTATACTAATCATTGTACTAGACATTAATTACACATATGTCTCCACCACCAAACTCTTTACTTCTTGTTGACCCGGGGCACTACATTATCCACACTGGTACCCCCAAGGCCTATAATAGTGTCCACTGCAGAACAATTGCTCACCAAATTTGAGCTAAAGTGAGGGGGGGAATCAATTATTTGTTTCTGGGCTCTGAAGGAGGAGGAAAGTACTATCTTGGAAAGGAGTCTGGAGCAAGAAATGTACTATCAGTGTCTCAGCAAACTTAACTTATGTTTCCATTAAAATGCCAACACAATAACACCCTATCATTCCTATGCAAGGCAGGTACAAATTTTACCATAAGTAGCCTAAAAATATTCAAGGTGCCACTGTCCCTGCCAAATTTAGTATCCTCTTTCCTCTGATTCACATAAAATAAATAAACTTCTCCTAATGTACCAGGTACTTCCAGAGCATTACTGAGGCTCTTTAAAAACAGTATCTGCTTTTTTCAGTCTGCTAAGATACTATTTAGCAGTTTAATATTCCTTAGTGTTTCTCAGCACCTGAGAAAATTTTACGGCTTCCGGGACACTGAAATTCTCCAGGACCAGCCTGTGAACTGGGATAGCCTGGTTTATTATGTACAATCAACCAAAAACAGCTTGGTCTTTACAATTTTCATCACCTGCTGAATGTGCTCTGTGAGACTTGACCTCAAGTTTAATTTAGATTATGCAGAACCAGTGTATTGACCAACTGGGCATTCCATTAAGCATGACTCACCCAGTTGACATCATTCAAATTTGGAACTGTCCGTAGCAGATTATGATGAATTGAACAGAGCTTATTTATAGGAAGAAGAACTAGAATGTGAAATCAAATCAAAGGTGCTTCTTGGGGAAGACAGGAACACAAATCTTACAAATGAGTATTTCAGCACAGTGTGTATAGTCATTTAATTCTAAGAGTCTGGTTTGCCAGAGAAAGTCAGTGAGGGGAACTCGCTGCTCATCAATCTTAGCGCGACCCTAATAGCTAAATAGACCCTAAGGGATATCACATTCAGGCCAAAGAAATGAGCACAATCACAGAACAGTTCTCAAAAGACCTGCCAACACCTCCATTGGAGAAAAGGAAAAGGAAAAAGAAAACCAAGTTGGAAGAACTGATCTAAAACTGAGGTTTGGAGAGTGTGTTTTTTAAATGAAAAGGACTCATTCTCTTACAAATCTTGATGATTTAAACTACTTTAGAAAAGGGTGGAAGCAGTAACTGGGTGATAAGACAGCTCCGCGTGCTGGGAATAGGGAGGACACGGAGTTGCCACAGTGGTGCTAAGACGAAGGGCTGCGTGGGGCCCAAAGCTCAGTGGAGCTCCCAGACAAGACTAGGCAAGGGCTCAGAGGCCAAAGAGCCAAGCGTTCAGACTCACAAAGCCAAAACCATGTTTAGGCAGGTATAGGGGGTTAAGCAAAGATGGGGATGCAGGGAGCGATTCCTGGTGTTGGAGGCCAGCACGGTGGCAGATAGAGAAGGGAGCTGGTTTGGGGGATTTCTTTTTTCCTAGCAGGGTGCCAGCAATGCTAAGGGGAAGGGGGCAGGCCAGTTCCACCCTCTGGAAGAAGCAGCCAGAGCCAGACAGAGCTCAGGAGAGTATTGGGAGGAGACTGGGAATTGGGGAATTGAGACACACACCCCCGCCAGGAGTACTAATCCCTCAGATACCCAAGCCAGTTTGGTGATTTTAGTCAAATAGCACCTTTCCGTCAATGGCTCCCCAAAATTCTGTCCTCCACCCCGACTACTTCCCTGAGTTTCAGATTCACATACCCACTGCCAAGTTGACATCCCCACTGAGACTTCTCGGCCTCATTGTAAACCATGATGACATAGCTTAAAAAGAACACTCAGTCCTCCTCCCCACCAGCAAACTGCTCCTACCCCAGTCTTCCAGGTGCATAACTAGTACGTCACTCTCACCGTGGCAACTACTGAGCTGGGCATCACACTGGGCCCCTCCCTTCCTCACCACCGCACCCTGCCCATCAGCTGCACCCCCATGCTGCAGCCCACACCCACCCCTGTCTCTTAAGCTTCCCCTGCGGTCACCCTGGCCCAGGCCACTGCCTTGTCTTAAGGGATCTCTGCTGTCCCCAAATTCATTCTGCCAAAAAACACCCAAGGGATCTTTTACAAATGCAAATCAGACCATGTCCTTCCCCTGCCACAGCTCACCAATAACTTTCCTTTGCCCAGATAATTAAATCCCTGAGGCCGGTTTCACACCCCAAGGCCCACAGTCTTTTTTTTTTTTTTAAACCATTTTTTTTCTTTTTAACATATAATGTATTATTTGTTTCAAGGGTGCAGGTCTGTGATTCGTCAGTCTTACATAATTCACAGCCCTCACCATAGCACATACCCTCCCCAATGTCCATCACCTAGCCACTCCATCCCTCCCACCCCCCTCCACTCCAGCAATCCTCAGTTTGTTTCCTGAGATTAAGAGTCTCTTATGGTTTGTCTCCTTCCCTGATTTTGTCTTGTTTCATTTCCCCCCCTTCCCCTATGATCCTTTGCATTGTTTCTCAAATTCCTCATATCAGTGAGATCATACAATACTTGTCTTTCTCTGATTGACATTTCACTTAGCATAATACCCTCTAGTTCCATCCACATCATTGTAAATGGCAAGATTTCATTTTTTGATGGCTACATAATATTCCATTGTGTATATACCACATCTTCTTTATCCATTCATCTGTCGATGGACATCTAGGCTTTTTCCATAGTTTGACTATTGTGGACATTGCTGCTATAAACATTGGGGTGCACATGCCCCTTAGGATCACTACATTTGTATCTTTGGGGTAAATACACAGTAGTGCAATTGCTGGGTCCTAGGGTAGCTCTATTTTCAACTTTTTGAGGAACCTCCATACTGTTTTCCAGAGTGGTTGCACCAGCTTGCATTCCCACCAACAGTGTAGGAGGGTTCCCCTTTCTCCACATCCTCGCCAACATCTGTCATTTCCTGACTTGTTACTTTTAGCCATTCTGACTGATGTGAGATGGTGTCTCATTGAGGTTTTGATTTTCATTTCCCTGATGCTGAGGGATATTGAGCACTTTTTCATGTGTCTGCTGGCCATTTGGATGTCTTTTTTGTAGAAATGTCTGTTCATGTCTTCTGCCCACTTCTTGATTGGATTATTTGTTTTTTGGGTGTTGAGTTTGATAAGTTCTTTATAGATTTTGGATACTAGTCCTTTATCTGATATGTCATTTGTAAATATCTTTCCCCATTCTGTCGGTTGTCTTTTGGTTTTGTTGACTGTTTCCTTTGCTGTGCAAAAGCTTTGTATCTTGATGAAGTCCCAATAGTTCATTTTTGCCCTGGCCAAAGCCCACAATCTTAACAAATGCAGTGCCCTCTTTCTGGAATGTTCTCTCTAGACCAAAGATTTTCTTCTTTTTTTTTAAAGATTTTTATTTGTTTATTTGAGAGAGAGAGAGAGAGAGCATGAGAGGGGGGAGGGTCAGCGGGAGAAGCAAACTCTCTGCCGAACAGGGAGTCTGATGCGGGACTCGATCCCGGGACTCCAGGATCATGACCTGAGCCAAAGGCAGTGGCTTAACCGACTGAGCCACCCAGGTGCCCTAGACCAAAGGTTTTCAAAATAGGTCCCCAACCAGCAGCAACAGCACCTGCTGGGAGCTTGGCAACACAGCATGCTGTGTCAGGGCCCTACCCCAGACTTACTGAGTCAGAAACCTTGCAGCAGGCCCAGTGACCTCTGGCAAAATCTCCCAGGTGAGATGTCTCCTCCTGGCTAACACAGGCCAGCTCTGTCTTCAGATTTCATCAAATATTCCCTCCTCAGAGAGGCCTGGTCATCCTGCCCTCACATTGCCCCCTCCTGCTCTATTTTTCTCATGCTGGATTATCTTAGGCAGAGAACTGGCATTACTTTAAACCTATTTTATCTGGGCTTTGTGTTTGTTTGGTTTTTTATTTTATTTTATTTTATTTTATTTTATTTTATTTTATTTTATT
>NW_027397067.1:6668481-6773770 GCF_003265705.2 Callorhinus ursinus
TTTTATTTTATTTTATTTTATTTTATTTTATTTTATTTTATTTTATTTTATTTTATTTTATTGTCAGTTCCCCACCTCCCTACTCTCCTCCCACCAGGAAGTTAAAACACAGATCTTTGGGTCTACCCCAGAGTTTCAGATTAGTAAGCTCAGGTGGGGCCCCAGCACATGGCACCATTAACAGGCCCCCATGTGAGGCCAACATTGCTAGCCCTGGGACCACAGACTGAGTGTCAAGGTTCCAGCCCAAGTCATCTCAGAGGAGGTGAGAGATGCCAAACCTCACCAGTCTGGAGAGCTGACATCCTCACAAGTCTCTCAGGCCCAGCCCTAACTGAGCCAAGAAAAAAAACATCACGCCTTGGCTCAGGGATGGGACCCCCAGGAACCTGCAGACTGTGAGGAGTGGTGGCCCATGATGAGAGGCAACACCCATGTGGTGGGCACGTATGTGTGCACACCAGGGATCAGCCCAGTGTGGACATCCCATGGTACCCCACCAGAATTCTACTGAAGAGCCAAGCAGAGCTCTATTGGAAAGAGGTTTCCTATCAAGTTGAGGTATTTGGTTAATGAGTAAAGGGGAGTCTTGCTTATTGTCTAATAAGCATCAGAGGTGAATCTGGGTTTTGAAAGATCACTTCAAGGAGCAATACAGAGCACAGACTGTAAGGAGTAAACAAATGCAAACTTTCAGATGAATCTTTGTACAAGAAATAGTCAATCCTGACACATCTGTTTGGGAAGTTTTGATTTTTATTTGAGTTTGTTTAAAGCTGTATGGGTATGCATTACATTCTAGTCTGATGTTAAAAAAAAAGAAAGGAGTCAACTCAATATGTGCTTCATTTGGGCTAGAAAATGTCATTATGAAAATAGCAGTGTTTGACAGAGTCCATGGGCAAATCACAGGCACACAAGTGATCTCATCTCAAAAGACTGACTGTTTATTCAAGGTTTTCAACGCTAGCAGGTGTTCACTGAAAACAGGCAGCAGGAAACAGGAGACTGCAAATTCCCAAGGCTCGTGGTGTTTTGATTCTTTTAAAATGTAGAAAATTCATTTTACAGTGAAATTAAAATTATACAATAAATGTCATTAAACTCCACAAAGGCTTGAACTATGCGAAAACACGGGGAAAGAGAGGAAGAGAGAGAGAGATAAGGATTGGGTATCCTCTGAAACCACAGACACTTCTTTCCTGATTAAAAAAACAAAAACAAAAAAAAAACATGAAAAGCCTTATGTAATTTTTAAATTTTTTATTAATTTATTTTTTATTAACTCTCCAAATCTTTTCTGTTTTTACTAGCATAATTAGAACTCTCTCTACATTGCATCAGTCCACTTTCTCTCTGGGTAAGCCCAGGACCAGCATGAAAGGCCAGGTCTCTGCTGCTCTGGGGCACCCCCTCCCTCTATAGGAGAATGGGCTTTCATCAAACAGGAGTGGAGTGTAATCTTTAATTTGCAGAATTGTTTTGACATTTTCATAGGCCATGTATTTACATATCACTTTGAAAAGTGTGTCAACAAATAAAACTCCAGATGATTTTTTGATGATCACATAGCACTTAACAAGTTTTGTGCTATTTGCTGAGCTAACCAAGGGTGGGGATGATAACTTTCATTTCTGTATCCCCAGCCCCTTGCAGACCCTGGCAGGCACATAGTAGGCCTTCACAAAATACCTGATGAATGGATAAAGGAATTTTTCTGACAGTGATTCAGATTCATCACTGCAAACATAACTTAGAAATCATTGTACAGACCTGTCAGCAGCTACTCTGGGGACTCTACAGGAATCATGTTTCACTTTATCAATTAATATATTTTAATGTTTATAAATGTTTCATAAAATGTCCAGTTTTATATGTGACAAATATGCAGGCAGACACTAAAGTATAGCCTTGTAAAAGGTGTTACTCTTTTCTAGCTTGTGATAAAATAAATGTTCAACTTTAATGTTCTATTCCTGGGGTCCCAGGGAAGATATAGTTTACACATTTTACCAAGGTCAGAATGACTTGACCAAACTTCAAAGCATGGGTTCTATTTCTGCCCCAAGCACACCCTGTACCTCCACTTTATTAGCAAAGAAAGAAACATTTCAAATACAAAGATAAGAATAAAACCTCCCTAAATTCCCATAAGATTGGAGCCATGCAGCATTGCACATACTAAAGCATAAGATAATGTCTGTAACTTTCTGGAATGTCTTTCATCATAATGATTTGTAACTTTATGTAAAAACTAAAATATACATAACCCTGCACTAAATATTCCTTCCCCAGAGCATTCTCTTCTTTATGAATGAAGATTGTGTATCTCCGGCAGCTGTCCTAACCTGGACTTAAATAAAGTTCTTTTCCTTTTTCTTTAAAATTTCAAAAAGGTTTGTTCATTTCACATCGGCACTTGACATTAATCATAAAGGCTTTTAAAGAGCCCCTGGGTGGCTCAGTTGGTTAAGTGTCTGCCTTGGACTCAGGTCATGATCTCAGGGTCCCAGGATCAAGTCTCATGTCTGGCTCCTTGCTCAGTGGGGAGTCAGCTTCTCCCTCTCAATCTGCCCCTCACCCCTGCCTATGCTCTCTCTCTCTCTCAAATAAATAAAATATTTTTTAAAAAAAAGGCTTTTAAAATGATCATTCTTATTATCCCGCAGTTTCTTTTAAATACTTTTTTAGTAACTGTCTCACTTATGTGTCAACTGATTCAACCTTTTTCCTGATATTTTCATAAAAATCAATTTTGATTCTCCCTTTATCATCTTTAAGCTAGATATATTTTGAATCTATGAGATCTGACCGATCTACCCCTCTCCAACCCCACAGTAAGTACAGATCATATATAATGTTTTCTAACCATATACTGAAGATTTGGGAGGAAAATATATGTATGTATGTATGTATGTATGTATGTCTTTATGTATATCAGATCTGCCTTTCTCAATTCACTGCCATTCATTGTGATTCATTACAAGCCTAGGTTTTCATGCAAATTAAAACAGAAATTCCAAAGGTTAGCTGTTCTCCACTCAGATAAACACAAAGGACAGAATTCTAGACTGGAGGCATACTTTAGAGCCCTTTCTAATAAGACACTGTGATAACAAAAACCTAACTCTCAGAAGCTCTTGGTGATAATGACAAAAAAGCACTTAGAAATAAACAAAGTACTATGGAAATGTACATCACAGGAAAGCTTAACTCTCCTAGGCTGCTCTCCGGAGTGCTTTTCTTGCTGGTTTACTGGCTGCCTTCTTGGTCTTTTAACATCAGCTTAAATATGACAACCAGAGGGTTCTCCCCTGACCCCAGCCTAAGCGAGACACCCCCCCCCGTTAATTCTCTGCATTATGGGGTCACTCCTGAGACTTTCCTTGTTCAACAGTTACTAGCTGCTGTCAAGCTTCCCCTCTGGAACCTCAGAGGGACCCCTTGATTTCCAGATTCTGAAAGAATATGTACAACTCTGAAAAGGCTTCCCATCAGTATTTGCCAGATGACTGAATACATCTACCAGGGAGCTGATGTTGAAGAACACGTTTATCTCAAAATTATTCAATAAATAATTGAATAATCACTGATTATTCAATAAATATTTTCAGAATGCCTAACCCCCAAGAAAGATTCTAAGCCATAAAAATGCATTAATAAACAAAATGGGAAACCAAAATCCCGTCTGTCATAGAGCTTGTATTTTGGTGCCGAGAGACAGACAATAAACCCACACAATGAGTAAATAAAATACGTTAGAAGGTAAATGCCCTGGAAGAACAGGAGAGTGAGGTAAGGGAGGCAGAGTGCCGAGATGAACAGATGTCCACTGTAGATGCTGGAAGCTTATTTTATGTCTTGCTTTCAATTTACCAAAGAATCTTCAAAATTATCTCCTTTGCATCTCACAGCAATCCCATATTTATACTCACAAAGTTTAGAAGAATAGTACTGAGTATAAGAAGCTCTCTAGTATGTTCTTCTCTTTGCTTTTAACCGCTATATGAATTTGGTGGAAAAAATCTTTTTGGGCCTCGGTTTCTTCATTAGTAAAATGACAGGGTTAAACTCGACTCTAAAATTCTTTTCCACCCTAGAAGTATTTTAAAAACAACATGGAACTTTACGTAAGCCTGTGATCCTGGAGATGGGAAAGTCAAGAAACAACTCCCTCCTGCTTTGTGTTAAGGAATGCTTACTTCAAAGAACCCCCACCCCAAATGATTTAGATAAGATTCATGGTTGCCTCTCTCATTTATCTATGACAGGGCCAGACGCAGACTTTCCAGATTCCCATCTTTGCCTCAGAAGTGATGAGTTGTACATTTGCCCTCCATGATCAATCGGAACAGAAGGCTTGTTAGTCAAACTTATTTAAGATCCTCTCCTTCCCCCAAGTCCCTGAACCATGGCTCATCCTCAACCTGAGCCAGCAGACAGACCTTCAGGAGAAAAGGCTGACGTCTAGAGAAGACCTTCTCTGATCTATTGTCCAATCAAGCCACCCTTTGATCCCACCTCATTATGATTGGTTCTTTCTAGCCTTGTTTACTTCTTCCTATAAAAGAAAAGCCCTTTTGCCTAGCCCTTGAGACCCTTGTTGACCTGTTCAGAGCACGCCCCACCATTGCAAGAGTTCCCCTCCCCCATTTTGCAATAATGCTTTCAAACAAAGTCTCTCCTAAGTTGTTTTTTATTTGACAATAACTTGACAAAACTGAGCTAACTCGTGCTCCTCACAACCAGTCATATTCAAAAGAAACAGCAGGCTGCTTTTAAAAAGACCTGAGAAGAAATTTAATGTTCCCTGAAATCTCTTTAAGAGACATTGTATTTATTTATTTTTTAAGATTTTATTTATTTATTTGAGAGAGAGAATGAGATAGATTATGAGAGGGGGGAGGGTCCGAGGGAGAAGCAGACTCCCTGCTCAGCAGGGAGCCCGACTTGGGACTCGATCTCAAGACTCCAGGATCATGACCTGAGCCGAAGGCAGTCGCTTAACCAACTGAGCCACCCAGGCGTCCCATCAACATGTTCAGGCCAAGTTACACAGCAGTAACAAATAGTCCTTGAACCTCAGTGCATACAACAAATGTTCAGTGCTGTTGGCCCTAGCTGCATGCCTGTCCTACGTTGATTTTGCTCTGCTGCATGTCACCTTCACCCCAAAGCCCAAAAGGATGGGCCTGGCCCTGTAGGATCAGGAAAGATGATGCCCAAGTGCGGGCAGCCTCCCACAGCTCCTCCCAGAGGTGAACCACAGCCCTTCTGCTCATAGTTCATTGCCCCGAAAAGTCACTGGATGTCAACAAGACAGAGAGGTACAGTGCTCCCTCCAGCAGGGCACTTCAGGGAGGGGACTGAACGTTAGGGGAACAAATGTCCCATCCTGCTGACATCAAAGGCGTGTTCACATTGCAAGACACAGCAGGGTATCCTAAAAACCATCCTCCCAAGTTCTCTCCCCAAATCTCACACTCCATATCTTTCATCTCCTCCACCCCCAGAACATTCAGCTTTCTATTCTTAGGAAAACTGCCACCCACCCTTCATAAAGTCAGTCATTTGTACTCCTTGGGCATCTCCACCTTTATTCCATTAACTGAATTTAGACTCAGTTGTGAAATGTGTCCTGGGAGGCCAAGCAAGAAAACTCTGAAGCTTCCAAGCAAGTGGAAAGGCAGGGGGACAGCAGTGAGTGCTGTGCTGTGTGCACACTCAGCTCATACAAATTCAACCACAGGACCTTAGGAGAAGGGGCAAATTTAAACAGTGGAGAGAAGAGGCTCCCTGTTTCACCCAATGAACACAGAACCCCACTCTAGGCCAGGAGAGCCTCGAGGGGGGAGGGGAGAAGTCAGCCCACAGTTGGGGTCCTCTCCGGGAGTCTCGTTTCTCATAGCTTCTCACAGCCTGAGCTTCCTGACTGTGATTCTGCTGTCAGAAGAATGAAATTCTGCTGTCAGAAGGGTGAAGATGCTTCATTTCTGTCAACATCTTTTCTGTCAACATCAAATGCTCAACTGCAAAAAGGATAGAAAAATACACAATGTTGACCCCTGAGAGACAACATCAGTCCCTAACAAGGAGGCCCTTCCGAAGGGACTTTCAAGGGTATTCTTGTCCACATGAGATTTTGGCTGACTTTATGTGTGGATTTTAGAACCTAACCGCCAAGTGAGAAGATATGACACCTCTGCAAATAAACAGAAATTTCACCTGTTTGTCTTTCACTACAATACACAAAACCAGCCAGATGGGATTTTTGGATTTGGGGAGGGGGTTGTAACTGAATTTGGAGGGTTCCTTTGCATCAAGGTTGGCATGGGAGAGACATCTGAGAGAAGCCATTACTTTCCAAAGCAGCAGAAGCCAGCACAATTGGAGACTTGTGTCTGTCAATTAGGAGGAACGTGATGTACGTATTGAAAAGCTAGAGATAAAGACAAGCTGCAGTGGCTTTAAATACAAAGCTCAAATCAAAAGTCACCAGAGCTAATGATCTGAATTGCAGGTGTTAGTTTGCTGTCAGGCAGCTTTCACCATAGTGACCACACGGAGATGTGCCCCTTGGTGTGGAGTGGAGGCATCTGTCTGTATGCAGACGGCTCATGATTCTCCCAGCAACCCAGATAGGACAGCCCCCATGGCAGGGTCATTCCAGGACCACACAGGTATTGCTGAAGGCCTGCAGATGAGCTTTTGCATTGCATTTTCCAATTCATAAATTATTGCATGCTCCATTAAACTCCATGAAGGCAGGAATTTTTGTCTATTTTTTTCAATATTGCATCCCCAGTGCCTAGACAGAAACTAACATAAGAGCAGAGGCTTCATAAATATGTGTTGAATGAATTTCACCATAATCCCTTGAGATAGTGTCCCTGTTTTAAAGTTTGGAACAGGGAGGGTTTCGACCTGATACAGCTTGTCCAAGATGATTGTAGCAGGGGGAGAACAAGTTTGAATAGTCGTTAGTGTGCCACTTTGGGTCATGGGGAATTTCAGATACCCAATTCAGTTGGAGATATTAGCCTCCCCTGTGTCCAGGAGGGATTTTTCTCCCACGTAATTCCTAAAGTACATTCTTTTTTTTTTATTTTTTTAAAGATTGTATTTATTTATTTGACAGAGAGAGACACAGCGAGAGAGGGAACATAGCAGGGGGAGTGGGAGAAGCAGGCTTCCCACTGAGTAGGGAGCCTGATGTGGGGCTCGTTCCCAGGACCCTGGGATCATGACCTGAGCCGAAGGCAGACGCTCAATGACTGAGCCACGCAGGCGCCCCCTTAAAGTACATTCTTATACTATCTCCCCATTTCAAACAATTAATACATATTGCCTTCTTTTACAGTGATCTTTGTATGGGTCTTTTATTCTTATAACTAGTTTGTAAATGTGGTGATAGGAGTAATAGTATGAAATTCCTTATAGGACCTACCCAACATAAAGACTCTCACAGGTAGCAGATCCTTAATCCAGGCAATTTCTGCAAGATTCCTCTAGCAATAACTGTCAGTATGCTCTCCAACCATTTCCTTTTCTTCCTGAGTACACAGCAAATATATTTCCTAATCTCCTTTGAAGTTAGGTGTGACCCTTTGACTCAGCTCTGGATAAAATGTGGGCAGAAGAGACGCTCACATTCTCCATGCTGACCCATAAAACTCCTGCTTAGTCCCTTACCTTCTCTTTTCTCTTGTCTTCCCAAGCCAGATTCAGTGTGTTCAGGGACGAACTTCAAGGCCGTAGAGGATGGCAGAGCCTACAGGAGCACAACCTCAGCATATATAGACCTGCCCCTCCCTGAACTCTGACGTGAACAAAAAAATAAATCTTTCATTGTTAAGCCAGTGAGATTTGGGGAATGTTTGTTACAGCAACTATCCTGTCCTAATACATTTACTGAACTAATCAGTACCAAATCTGGGTGCTTATTCTGTGATTCTTGGACAAGTGCCTTTTCCTATCATATATCATGACAGCTTTGAATTTAAATGAAGACACCACTAATTGAACATGCAGTTGGAATAAGAAGCACTTGACATTAAGCACTGTACTCTGTAGATACCCATGCAGCTTTTCTTACAGTAACCTTTTTAATCACATTGGATGGTAAATACTTCAATGCAGGGATTATTCCTTGATTCTCCTTGTATCCTAGCTCTAGCAGAATGGAGTCAATAGATATGTGTTGGATCAATTGACATATACACATATGTATTTTATCCCAGTTCCAACCTATTTGGAATAATTCAAAGTTATTATCTGCATTCCACTGTACAAATCCAATAGTTTGGTCCCCAGTGAAACCAGACAATTAAGACTTAAGGATAAATCGATCAGCCAGTGTCCGTATCCATGAGTTTCATTATCAGTAAAACAAGGGACGTGTGTGAAGAAGAAAACATCTCTATCACTGAGACCAGAAAAGAATTCTCATTCCCCCTTTAATAGCTCCATCAGGAAATGAGGCATTGAGAGCCCAGCTGGGAAGGTCAATGTCATTTGAGTAACTGGCTTTTGACAGTTCAGCTGCAGTCAGGACTGCCAGTAAAGCAAGGCACCGGGAGTGCCACTGCTTGTCTGCTAACTACCATGTTTAGTATATGTGCTGCTGAAGCAAGCATTGTAGCTACCATGATTTTATGCTGAAAAAAGTCAAGGTAGGGCTGGTTGGATTAGAAAAGTTAGATCATCCCGTAAAGCAAAAGAAACATCTGGAGTTGCCTACACTCCATTCCATCCCCCCACAGCCTTAGTACTCCATATTCCCTACAGAGAGTACTTCCTTCCAGAGATAGTCATCAACTCGGAGCATCTCAGAGGAGTGGTTCTCTACTTTTGATGTAAACTTCTTTGCATATTTGTCACACTTCTGTTCATTGGAACAGAAGATCCACGAGAGCGGGGACTTTATCCCTTTTTCTCCAGCGTGTAGAACAGTACCTACTAGGTGTTCTATATATACATTTTGATTGAATCAATTTATACATGAATGAGTTTGCTCCATCAGCCTTCAACACTCTGGCTCTGTTCTGAAATGGCCCGACTATAACAACTTCTGCACTCTTGATTTTACTCCACGATGTTGTTATTCTGCAACAAATTAAACAACTATCTGTCCAGATCCACGACTTCAGTAGACAATTAGAATCCACCTCCCCAAACACTTCCAAGCTTTGGAATTGTCGTCACCAAAAATGTTGACAATATCAGGGAGTGGAAAAACAGAAGTCAGCCAATCTTTATTATTTATAGCATATGGGATTATTTGTAAAACTCTACACACTATAAAATGATCTCTGAGGAGCGCAACTCATCTTGATGGAGCCACAAGGGAAATTGCTATCCTAACCCCCCCGACACCGATGATCAGGACAGGAGCACACACATTGGGTTAAGTTGATGTTTTCATGGCTTTCAGGCTGCTATTTTAATTCTGCCCACACCCAGAAGAGGCTTCCTATGAATGACAAAGGATTCTTTATCACAGATTTTAAAATAAAATTCTAATGTGACATTCTAAGACTGATATCTGAAACTAAAGTAGCAAATAGTTTTAAGGGAAGCAGCAGTTCCATTAAGCTCATTGTTCTTTTGTTCCTGATTTTAACAGCACATTGAGCCTAAATGTGTCCTGAGAAGCCATTCAATACTGTCAAGATCCGCAAGTCCTTATAGGAACACATGTGCTTCTCAGGAGGGCCTGTCTGTGCTTTGGGAGTTCCCCAGGAAGGGACTGAATATACAGATCATGTTCCCAGTTCAGTGAACGAATTTGACCCTGGTGTTCTCATTCATCAGCCTCAGTGCGTGTTCAAAGAGGCAGAGCAAAGGGGGCGGGGGGGGGGGGAGGAAGAAATGTTCCCACCCAGGTTGTGAAGTGCTCCCAAGTGCCTCATAAATTCTGCTGATTCGTGACAGTACCAGCAGGGTCCATCAAAATGCTCACACCTTTGTCTCAACAATTCCTCATCTAAGATTCTAGACTTACATAAGTATGTGTGTAGAAGATGTACTTTAAGTATTAATTTTAAAGGAAGATAAATGGAGACAACGTGAACGTCAGTTGTCGTGGGGATGGTTAAATAAATGATGGCATGCCCACATTGTGCCATATCATGCAGCCATTAATGTCTATAATATTGAGTTTTTCATTTTTTTGAAATCACATTGAATGTCTTATGGGGGAAGAATTCTGGTGCATGTGTCTGGAAAGACAGCATTTCATTGTGATTTCCTCCAGGGAGTGAAAGGTTGGGATGAAATTAAAAGCAAGACCTTTTACTTTTTATTTTAAATACATTGTCTGAATGTTTTACATACGCATATATCATTAGGTTAAAATAAAAATTTTAGCTACACAGGTGGTAAAAGTTAAAAATCCCTATATATCTCATGTAAATATGATATATATAATGATCTAGATTAGTTCATAGACATTTCTAAGATAAACCTACTGAAAGCTGTCAGTATAGGACTTGGCTGTCATGTCTTCATGACACGAACACACAAAGAAAACTGCCCTTTTAGGATTAAAAGGAAAAATCAACCAGTTCCAACTCATCTGGGGTAAAATGAGTTAATATGCTCTGATGGAAGCCTGCTCCAATGTCAAATTGGCCTGTAGTTTATCTCTCCTCTCTTCTGTGCTAATTTGCTAAAAATGTACAAGCCATCTGATGCTTTTTATCAACAGAGAAGTTTTGCCTACCCTGGATTTTAAAAAACTGCCTCAAACAAAGTTTCAGCATCAACCAATTCAGCACTACCCTCCAAGCTTGAGGCTGGAAGATCTGAGGTTTCTAACCATACTAACAAATATGAAAGAAGATAAACAGTCTCCAGTCATGAAACTCTGCCCCTCGTTCAAAATCAAGACTGAGCTGGCAACTTTAAGGTTAGAGCCGTGGGCTAAGCTCTCAACACAGCAACATAAGTTAGTTCTTAAATCTGGCCTCCTTCCTCAGAGACTGGATTCCACACACCCTTCCGCAGACCGGGAAAATCGCTCCTCGTTCTAGAGGCTCTTCTCCTTTTAGAAATGGAAGTAGCACAGAATCTTAACAAAACTCCAGAAAATAATGAAGATGTAAAGAGAGAAGCACTTGCAAAATCCAGCAGACACAAATAAGAGCTGTTATTATTTGATATATATCTTATTGCACATTTCCTAGGTGCATATATATACACACATGGGCATATAAATATATATGTCCAAAAAGATTTTCTAAAACTAGTATATCATTTGCAAGCCTGTCTTCTTTTAAATAAAGCTATGTCCCAGACATCTTTCATCTTTAGTAGTCTGTAAATATAATTTACATTATCATTTTTAAAAGCCATATAGTACTTACCTAAATAGATAAATTATAATTTATTTAACCAATCCTCTATTGATTTACATTTAGGACATTTCCTGTTCATCTCTGTGATCTACTCTACTGTAGTAGACATCCTTGTATAGGTAGGTTTTTTACATTTTCCTGCCAATAATTTATTTCAGTTACATTTGTAGAAGTGGAAAATACACCTGGGAATATTTTGAATTTTAGTACATACGAAACTGCCCTTCAGGAAAGATGTAACTGTTTATACTCCCACCATTTTATTTATTTATCATTACTGGGAGCAGTCCAAGGAAGCAGGGGGTGCAAAGGTATAGAAGCTAGAAGCTCTCGGCCAATCAGGCTCCTGCAGCCAATCTCCATAGGCATGCCCCATGTTTAAGTGATAGGAAGGACTTTTATGCGATGGAAGCATTGCCCTAGAGAGGAATGGAGGGAGATGAGGTGTCCAAAATCAGTTGGCCCAAGTCTGAAGAGTCTTGCATGTCACACCAAAGGTTGTGCATTTCACCCATCATCAGGGTCTGGGAGAAAACTGGATTCTGTGTGCAAATTCATTTTAGAAACCCAGATAGCTTCAAAGGCAAAAACAATCTGAACCCAGATAACCTAAAATTTTTAAAAAGGGCCACATTCTATTCAACAGATGAATTTATCTTCGCTTCTGGAACACAATTTATAAGATTTCCTTCTAGAAGATTCGTAATGCATGGAACATATTAAAGGCTCTGAACAATCTTACAGTAAAGAAACCTGTTTAACTTTGTTCAACTCAGTATTTTCCAAACCTCCCTAAGACAACTCATGGTACTAGGGTCCCCTGGAATCTACTTTGGCAATACTGTCCTGTAGACCACATGATCCCAGCTAGGTTCCTGATTAAAGGCGCAACTGAAGCTCAGGCTCTATGGTGCAAGTCTGGACATAAACTGAAAAGCAGAAATGACTGCAATGTCCCAACACTAAAGTAAGAGGGCCTGAAGTATGTGAGTGGGTGTGTTTATTAGTTCACTAGGGCTGCAGTAACAAAGTGTCACAAATTGGGTGGTCTAGAACAACAGAAATTTATTTCCCACAGTTTGGGAGGATAAAAGTCTGAGCAGGTGTCAGTGGGGTTGGTTCTTTATAAGAGCTCTGAATGAACGACTGCTCTAGGTCCCTCTTCTTGGCTTATGGATGGCTGTCTTCTCCCTATGTCCCCACATGGTCTTCCCTGTGTCTGTGCCCCAACCTCCTCTTCTTGTAAGGACTCCAGTCAGATTGGATTGAACCCATCTGAACAGCCTCATTTTCCCTCAATTAACTCTGTAAAGACAGGTGCAGGTTATTAGTTAAGTTTTGGGGGAATCAAAAGTTATACACAGCTTTTCAACTGTGCAGGCAGTTGGAGTTCAAATTCTTGCATTGTTCAAGGGTCAGCTGTACTAGGAGTTAAGATTTCCACATATAAATTTTGGAAGGACACAATCCAGCCCACAACAGGTATAGCTCAGGAACATCCAGTTCTGCTTTCTCCTGGACCTATCAATAACTACACTGCATAGTGTCCCTGCAATTTAGAAGATGTGACTTGTTCTGACCACTGCACTGTAAGTGGAAGTGTCATGTGTCACATCCAGGTTAGGCACTGAAATACCTTGTTCAGACCCTTCCATGGAAAATCCTCCCGCCATGTGTTGAGGAGATGGCCTTAAAGGATGAAGGGGACCTCTCTCTGCCAGAGTCCCTCAGTGACAATGGGGAGTAAAGGCCAGAAGGAAGACATAGATCTTCTCTGTATTGAGCTGATGAAAGTTTGGAATTAACTTTAGATCTCTACATAACCTAGACTATCCTTAAGAAACAATGGGGATGGAGAAAAGGTTCACTGAGGAAGGTGGCTAAGGAGGTGATTTTGTGAGCAATTTAATTGATTTGTTGGAAAGAAAGGAGGACATGAAACCTGTGATATTTCCAAACATGCTAACTGAGTGAATGGCAATGTCATTACTGAGAATAAAGGAGACGGCTCTGGAAGGGAATTTTGCTTTGGGTTCATTGTGTGTGGGCATACCGGGTGGTGATGCCTACTCCACAAGTAAATCTTCAGGTCTGTATTCCAAGAGTGAGGTCTAAATTGGAAGCAATAACATTGGTAGCCATCCACCTAAAAGAGGTAAGTTGATGGGAGTTGACTGGACTACCTGGAAGAGGAAGCCAATGGCAGCTGGGAAGTTGGGCAACTCCAGCTCTGCATGGGTGTCAGGGGAAGAGAACGCAGGGAATGAGGCTGAGGGAGATCAGAGGCAGTAGTAGTTTCACTGAATGATTTTTGCCTTCCTAGGAGAATCTGAGTCGCTTGTAGAAATGAGAGTTTTCATCACTGTATTCCTGGTGCCAAGTACAGAGGCTTGCACATAGTAGGTCCTCTAAAATATGTATTCATTTGTTCAATGTATGAGCCAGAAAAAAGTAGAATTTTGGAAGGTGTGTCAGGAGAGGTTTGGGAAGAATGGGACAGTCATGTGTGTCAGGTACTGCACACAATCAGGTAGGACAAGGCTGGGAAGAGGACTTTACCACTGACAGGTGTGGGAAGTGGTTACCAACAACCTTTCAAGACAAAGACCATGCTTAATGTGTTGGAGGTGGCAACAAATAAGGTTCAGAGTGCAGATTGCTTTTACTGACTATTCCTTCAAGAAGTTTTGCTATATAAAGAAAGGAGACAAATCCAATTTAAGAACCCATGCTTTTGGATGGAGGGCACTAAAGCATGGCTATTGACAACAGTAAAGGAACCTGTATAGAAGGACAAAATACAGAACAGAATGGGGAAATGATTCATGTGACAAGCATGGAGGAGGCATGAGAATGAGGGGCCCAAAGAACAAGGTAAGCTGGTAGACTTAAAAGTAACAGAGGTAATTCTTTGAGAGAACAACAGAGAAATACATATGCCTGAAGGTCAAAGGCACCACAGTAAGGGAGCTCACGTCTGGTGATTTCTGGTTTTGCAAAAAATAGGAGGTAACATTAAGTGAAGAAAGGGGACAGGGAATATGACTTAGTTGCCATGAAGAATAAAATCAGAGGCCAACTTAGAACCAAAAATATTTATTTCACAATAGTATTTAGAACCCTGCCAAGTTTTTAAAAAATTTTGCTGCATGTTCTGAGGGTTTTGTTATAATACTTTGAAACTGATTCAGATTTTCTTTAATGTTTTCAGCTATAGAATCGTACTTAAATAAATGTACCATATACATTCTTCACAAAGCCATATTTTTGGGCAATCAACATACAAACCTGCAAAAGGATCAACCAAAGGATTTAGAAGGCATTATCTCATCCTTGAAATTCTTTATCGCAAAGTTTTCCCCCCCAAAAACTGTAAAATATGTCCAAGCAGAGATCAGTCTTCTTGTTCTTCTATTTGACTTAAACTCCTTGCCTTCTATCGAGTTCTCATTGAGTAACCTCATTCAATACTGTGACCCTAGACACATCTGTGCATCTTTCTCCACCTGTTTACTTCTGGGCCACCACACTGCAGTAAGGGACAGAGATTAAAGAAAAGCAGACTTCACCCTCCCATCCCCTCTCTCAACATGCTGATACCTGTTGATTCATCAAAGCATGTATCAGTTGACACCTATCCAATGATGCCTCCCCTGGGTACCAGTTCAGAAAGGACTGGACTTCCCTTTGCCTTGGGTGGTTTTAATATCTGCCTCTAACCCCAGATGGTAAGTTCTTTAAGAATGTAGAACACATCTGATTCCATCTCTGAAACTCCAAGTGCCTAGCAAAGCACTGTGCATTCATTACATGCTCAACAAATACTAAAACAAAGAAATGCACTGATTATCTTATAACCTTGGCTTTTGATCTACTACTATAAACAATGCAGGTAACAAATGAAAATATCAACCAATAAGATGAAAGCTAAACTACTCTGATCTCACACTTTTGTTTTTTTTTTTCTGTATAAAGACTGCCCCCAAAAGCTTATCATTTCTACATGTTTGTGGGCACAACGTGCATAGTTGATCTCAGACCCACACAACTTTACCGGGTTTCTCAGTGTCCCCAGGCCTTCACTATACCCTGGGCCCACCAGCACCTGAATCTGAGGATATACCGAATGGGACTCACTTCCCTCCTCTACGTAATTGCTTCTTTCTTAATTTCATCACTATGTCAGTGGCACCACCCATCCATTTCCGATGAATTCATCCCAGAGTAGGGTGGACACTGATCCAATATGGCTGGTGTCTTATAAGAAGATATTAGCACACAGACACACAGAGAAAACAGCCATGTTATGACAGAGGCAGAGAATGGAGGGGTACAGCTGTAAGCCAAGGTATGCCAAGGATTGCCAGCAACCACCGGAAGCTAGGAAGAGAGGATGACCCTGCTTGACACCTTGATTTTTACTTCTAGCCTCCAAGACTGTGAGAAAATTAATTTCTCTGGTCTGAAGTCACCCAGCTAGTGGTAAGTTATTACAGCAGCCTGAGAAAACTAATACACCATCCTGTTTATCATAAAGCCTGGAATTTATATAGAGTTGGCAGCCTGCTTTCATATAGCCTCATTTGATCCTGTGGATATCTAGACAGCATAGACATCATTATTCCAATTCTAAAGAAGAGGGTAATGGGAGTCATGAAGGTTAAAGCTCTCCTCCAGGATCACATGATTGGTAAGAGGAGCAGGTGCATAAGAACCCAGGTGTTCCAATTCCCAGACTGGACCATCCTGCCTCTTTGAAGCTCTCTGGGTCTATTTCCCCATCTGAAGTGAGTTGGACTCAATGAAGTTCTTAGACCTCACTTCAGAATCAGAAATGTTAGTGTGAAGCCCAACAGTCCATATTTTATCAAGCCCAGTAAGAGACACTGAATTATGTTTGAGTTTGAGAACCACCATGCTAGGGGAACTGAGCAACAAGCCTCACCTGTAGGCCAGGAAGGCTCCATGAAAGAAAACTCAGATGAGATTCTTAAAACATAAGTAGAGGCTGAAAGTCAAAGAAATGGATGAAGAACATTTAAGTAGAGGAAACCTCATATGCAAATGTGGAGAAAGCATGGTGCCTCCTGGGAATTACAACAGCTCATTAGAACTGCCGAACAAAAGCAGATCATGAGCAAAACATGTGGGCAGAGTTAAGAAGTGCATGGAGATCCCACCTCATCTTCTGGCGCCATTTTGTACACTACTTTTAAATGTGTCCTTCAAAATGTTCATAGGTACTGTGTGATAAAGCGTTCATAAGAAACATACTTGGAAACGGTGTATTCTATAGCTTCTTGTACCTTAGGCCCACAGGGCACAATAACACTCAAAGGCTGAGAGTTCCTATAAAAAAAAAAAGTTTCAATTTTGTTTAGACCAACATTTTTCAGACTGACTTGTAAACAGAACACATTTTTTATGGGTAATCTGTTAACAACTTGATATATACCATCTATGTATATCAGAGATTGTGAAGAACTTTTAAAAGTTTTAATTAGAAAATAAGTTTTTAGTTTAGAAATATTCCTGTCATGAGGACATCTTGAGGTGATGGATATATGGAAAAATTTGCTAGGAAAATAATTTGCCATATTGGACTGGGAACTACAGTGAATTAATTCACAACTTAATAGTTGCACTATTCTCTACTCAGACTGTGAGATAATAGAAAATGTACATATTGGTCTCTGCCCCCAGTTCCTGTGTCAATTATGGAATTTACAAGTTCCATTAAACCCTTGTAATACCCTAAATGGTAAGAGCACTGGGAGCATCTTTTGTTCTAGTATTTGATCTTTGACCTCGGTTTCTGACACAGAATTCCTAATGAGGTGATCTAGGTGGGCCCCTAACTGGGGGCTTGTCACCAGAAAGACCAGGCCATGATTAGACACTTGAAACTTTCAGCCCAATCTGTATCCTTTACCATATCCTTTAATAAACTGGTAAATGTAAGTATTTCCCTGAGTTTTGTGAGCTGTTCTAGAAAATAATCAAATCCAAAGGATAGGAGGTCATTGGAAGTCATCTCCAATTTATAGCCAAGTCAGACAGAAATTGTGGGTAACCTGGGGGCTTCTACTTGCAAATGGCATCTGAAGGGAGGATAGTCTTGTGGGACAGAGCCCTTCACCTATGGGATCTGCCACTATCACCAAGCAGATAATATCAAAATAGAGTTAAATTATAGAACACTCAGCTAGTGCTGCAAAGAGCTGCTTGTTGTGGGGAAAGCCCCACATATCTGGTGTCAAAAGTGTGAGGATGGTAGTGTGAGGGTAAAAGAGACACACAGGAGGACTGACATTTTTCCTATACTAGATGCAATACAGCTATGTACTGAATACAAAGAACTAAAAAAAAACATGAATTAAATATCCCACTAAAGGTTTGCTTTGAGATCAGGACTAATTTCTGCTTAATAAACTACTCTGAGGTGTAAACTGATACTAATTGCACAAGCTACAGTTCTTGAAAGGCATGGTTTTATTCGCAGATAATCTGAAATCTTGAAAATAACCAGTGATGATGCTATGAGTTTTTACTTTCTTTTCCAGGATGTAAGAAAAGGCATATCTCATAAAAAACAGCTTTTCAACTTGCATTGGGCTGAATGTTTGTGTCCCCTAAACTTCATATGTTGAAGCCCTAATCCCCAATGTGATGGTACTTGGGGTGGAGTCTTTAGGAGGTAAGTAAGTTTAGATGAAGTCATGAGAGTAGAACCCTAATGAGTGGAATTAGTGCCCTTATAAGAGGAAAGATAAGAAAGATTATCTCTCTCTGCCATGTGAGGATAAAACCACTCTGCAAGCCGGGAAGTGGGTCCTCACCAGGCACCAATTTGACCAGTACCTTAATCTTGGGCTTCCCAGCTCCAGACAGTGAGAAATATTTACTGTTGAAGCCACCCAGTGTATGGCATTTTGTTTCGCAGCTAAAGCTAGCTAGTACAAACTCCTTCTTTTTAAAAATTTGTTGTATAAATTGGTTTACTACTTTGTAATTTTACTTGGATTTTTTCTCTCAAGCTTGCTGACAATAAAGTATTGCATTTCCTAAAATTCTAGAATCGCACCAAACACTGTCACCATCTGCATGATCCTCAGATTAGAGAAAATGGCATCACCATCAGCTACTCTGCATCCTTTGGGCCATGATGGATCTGCTGGAGAGAGAATTAGAAAGTGAGCAAGTTAATGGGATTTTAGAAATTCTGACATTATCAAGAGACTTGAATGAAGAAATCCAGGTGTTGTCAAAATAGAGTACAAACAATTTTAAATGCAAGGAATTTTGCATATGTATTGTTATATTATAGCACCATTATATTCTAAAGTACAGTTCATTAAAAGGACTAAATCTGGCCAGTAAGTCAAATACTGGGATGTACCCATCTATGTCATTTTCTTTCTTTTTCTCAAAAACGATGTTTCAGGTCTTTGCCTATCTGAGCGTTGCTACATCTTGAAGAGTAATTGACATCACCTCATTACTCCTTGTCATTCTCAAGCAAAATATTTCAAATGGATCTGCAAGTGTAATCAATCTTCACATCTATTCTTCAGCATTGGTGAGTGCCATCCATGCTACTGAAATATCACCTGCTACCTATTTAATTAAAACTACAAGCAACTTAGTGGAATTATTTTAATATTTTGTTTAGCTTAAAAGTCCTTTTGGAGGTTGGGTTTTGAAATGGTTTCTTAAGACTGCCGTAACAAAGTACCTCAGACAAGGTGGTTTAAACAACAGAAATTTATTTTCTCACAATTCTGAAAGCTAGAAGTCAGAGAGCAAGATGTGGGCAGAGTGGGTTTCTTCTGAGGCCTCTCTCCCTGGCTTGAAAATGGCCTCCTTCTCCTTGTGCCTATGCCTGCTCTTCACCTGTACATGTCTGTGTCCTCATTCCTCTTTTTTTTTTTTAACTAGCATTTTTTTAAATTAACATATAATGTATTATTAGTTTCAGGGGTACAGGTTTGTGATTCATCAGTCTTACACAATTCACAGCACTCACCATAGCACATACCCTCCCCAGTGTCTAACAGGCAGTCACCCCATCCCTCCCAACCCCTCCACTCCAGCAACCCTCACTTTGTTTCCTGAGATTAAAAGTCTCTTATGGTTTGTCTCCTTCTCTGGTTTTGTATTGTTTCATTTTTCCCATCCCCTATGATCCTCTGTCTTGTTTCTCAAATTCCTCATATCAGTGAGATCATATGATACTTGTCTTTCTCTGATTACCTTATTTTGCTAAGCAAATACCCTCTAATTCCAGCCACATTGTTGCAAATGGCAAGATTTCATTTTTTGATGGGTGCATAATATTCCATTGTGTGTGTGTGTGTGTGTGTGTGTGTGTGTGTGTGTGTGTGTCACATCTTCTTTATCCATTCATGGACATCTAGGTTCTTTCCATAGTTTGGCTATTGTGGATATTGCTGCTATAAACATTGGGGAGCACGTGCCCCTTCAGACCACTACATTTGTATCTTTGGGGTAAATACCCAGTAGTGCAATTGCTGGGTCATAGGTAGCTCTATTTTCAACTTTTTGAGGAACCTCCATACTGTTCTCCAGAGTTGGCTACAACAGCTTCCATTCCAACCAACAGTGTAGGAGGGTTCCCCTTTCTCCGCATCCTCACCAACATCTGTTGTTTCCTGACTTGTTAATTTTAGCCATTCTGACTGGTGTGAGATGGTATCTCATTGAGGTTTTGATTTGCATTTCCCTGATGCCTAGTGATGTTGAGCACTTTTTCATGTGTCTGATGGCCATCTGGATGTCTTCTTTGAAGAAATGTCTGTGCATGTCTTCTGCCCATTTCTTGATTGAATTATTTATTCTCTGGGTGTTGAGTTTGATAAGTTGTCTGATGTGTCAGTTGCAAATATCTTCTCCCATTCTGTTGGTTGTCTTTTGGTTTTGTTGTTTCCTTTGCTGTGCAAAAGCTTTTTATCCTGATGAAGTCCAAATAGTTTATTTTTGCCTTGGCTTCCCTTGTCTAAGGCGATGATTCTAGGAAGAAGTTGCTGCAGCTGAGGTCAAAGAGGTTGCTGCCTATATTCACCTCAAGGATTTAGATGGATTCCTGGCTCACTTTTAGGTCTTTCATCCACTTTGAGTCTATTCTTGTGTATGGTGTAAGGAAATGGTCCAGTTTCATTCTTCTGCATGTGGCTGTCCAATTTTCCCAACACCATTTGTTGAAGAGACTGTCTTTTCTCCAATGGATATTCTTTCCTGCTTTGTCAAAGATTAGTTTACCATAGAGTTGAGGGTCGATTTATGGGCTTTCTAGTCTGTTCCATTGATCTATGTGTCTGTTTTTGTGCCAGTACATGCTGTTTGATGATCATAGCTTTGTAATAGAGCTTGAAGTCCGGAATTGTGATGCCACCAGCTTTGCTTTTCTTTTTCAACCTTCCCCCGGCTATTCGGGGTCTTTTCTGGTTCCATACAAATTTTAGGATTATTTGTTCCATTTATTTGAAAAGAGTTGTTGGTATTTTGATAGGGATTGCATTAAATATGTAGATTGCTCTAGGTAGCATAGACATTTTCACAATATTTATTCTTCCAATCCATGAGCATAGAACAATTTTCCATTTCTTTGTGTCTTCCTCAATCTCTTTTCATAAGTATTCTATAGTTTTCTAAGTACAGATCCTTTGCCTCTTTGGTTGGATTTATTCCTAGGTATCTTATGGTTTTGGGTGAAATTGTAAATGGGATCAACTCCTTAATTTCTCTTTCTTCTGTCTTATTGTTTGTGTATAGGAATGCCACTGATATCTGTGCATTGATTTTCTATCCTGCCACTTTACTGAATTGCTGTATGAGTTCTAGCAGTTTTGGGGTGCCGTCTTTTGGGTTTTCCACATAAAGTATCCTATCATCTGCTAAGAGTGAGAGTTTGACTTCTTCTTTGCCAATTCAGATGTCTTTTATTTCATTTTGTTGTCTGATTGCTGACGCTAGCACTTCTAGTACTACGTTAAACAGCAGTGGTGATAGTGGACATTCCTGCCATGTTCCTGACCTTAGGGGCAAAGCTCTCAGTTTTTCCCCATTGAGAATGATATTCGCTGTAAGTTTTTCATAGATGGCTTTTATGATATTGAGGCATGTACCCTCTATCCCTACACTCTGAAGAGTTTTACTCAAGAAAGGATGCTGTACTTTGTCAAAAGCTTTTTCTGCATCTATTGAGAGGCTCATATGATTCTTGTTCTTTCTTTTATTAATGTATTGTATGACATTGACTGATTTGCGGATGTTGAACGAACTTGCAGCCCAGGGATAAATCCCACTTGGTTGTGGTGAATAATCCTTTTAATGTGCTGTTGGATCCTACTGGCTAGTATTTTGGTGAGAATTTTTGCATTCATGTTCATCAGGGATATTGGTCAGTTAGTTCTCCTTTTTGATGGGATGTTTGTCTGGTTTTGGGATTAAGGTAATGCTGGCCTCATAAAATGAGTTTGGAAGTTTTCCTTCCTTTTCTATTTTTTGGAACAGTTTCAGAGGAATAGGTATTAATTCTTCTTTAAATGTTTGGTAGAATTCCCCTGGGAAGCCATCTGGCCCTGGGCTCTTGTTTTTTGGGAGATTTTTAATTATTGCTTCAATTTCCTTAGTGGTTATGGGTCTGTTCAGTATCTAACTTGCTGGCATATTGTTTCTCATAATATGTTCTTATAATTGTTTGTATTTCTTTGGTGTTGGTTGTGATCTCTCTTTATTCATGATTTTATTTATTTGGGTCCTTTCTCTTTTCTTTTGGATAAGTCTGGCCAAGGGTTTATCAATCTTATTAATTCTTTCAAAGAACGAGCTCCTAGTTTCATTGATCTGTTCTACTGTTCTTTTGGTTTCTATTTCATTGATTTCTGCTCTGATCTTTATTATTTCTCTTCTCCTGCTGGGTTTAGGCTTTATTTGCTGTTCATTCTCCAGCTCCTTTAGGTGTAAGGTTAGGTTGTGTATTTGAGACCTTTCTTGTTTCTTAAGAAAGGCGTGTATTACTATGCATTTTCCTCTTAGGACCACCTTTGCTACATCCCAAAGATTTTGAACAGTTGTGTTTTCATTTTCATCTGTTTCCATGATTTTTTTAAGTGTTCTTTAATTTCCTGGTTGACCTATTCATTCTTTAGTAGGATGCTCTTTAGCCTCCATGTATTTGAGTTCTTTCCGACTTTCCTCTTGTGACTGAGTTCCAGTTTCAAAGCATTGTGGTCTGAAAATATGCAGTGAATGATCCCAATCTTTTAGTACTGATTGAGACCTGATTTGTCACCTAGGATGTGATCTGTTCTGGAAAATGTTCCATGAGCACTAGAGAAGAATGTGTATTTTGTTGCTTTGGGATGGAATGTTCTGAATATATCTGTGAGGTCCATCTCGTCCAGTGTGTCATTTAAAGCTTTTATTTCCTTGTTGATCTTTTGCTTAGATGATCTGTCCATTTCATTCAGGGGGGTGTTAAAGTCCCCCACTATTATTGTATTGTTGTCAATATGTTTCTTTGATTTTGTTTTTAATTGGCTTATATAATTGGCTGTTCCCATGTTAGGGGCATAAATATTTACAATTGTTAAATCTTCTTATTGGATAGACCCTTTAAGTAGTGTCCTTCCTCATGTCTTATTATAGTCTTTGTTTTAAAATCTAATTTTTCTGATATTAGGATTGCCACCCCAGCTTTCTTTTGGTGTCCATTAGCATGGTAAATAGTTTCCCACCCCCTTAAACTTTCAATCTGGAGGTATCTTTGTGTCTAAAATGACTCTCTTGCAGACAGCATATCGATGGGTCTTGTTTTTTTTATCCAATCTGATATCCTGTGTCTTTTGATTGGGGCATTTAGCCCAATTACATTCAGGGTAACTATTGAACGATATGAATTTAGTGCCATTGTATTGCCTTTAAGGTGACTATTACTGTATATTGTCTCTGTTCCTTTCTGGTCTATGTTACTTTTAAGGTCTTTCTTTGCTTAGAGGACCCTTTCAATATTTCTTGTAGGGCTCATTTGCTGTTCACAAATTCTTTTAGTTTTTGTTTGTCCTGGAAGCTTTTTATCTCTCCTATTTTCAGTGACAGCCTAGCTGGATATAGTATTCTTGGCTGCATATTTTTTTCATTTTGTGTTCTGAAGATATCATGCCAGTCCTTTCTGGCCTGCCAGGTCTGTGGATAGGTCTGTTGCCAATCTAATATTTCTCCCATTGTAGGTTACAGACCTCTTGTTCTGAGCTGTTTTCAGGATTTTCTCTTTGTCTCTGAGACTTATGAGTTTTACTATTAGATGTCGGGGTGTTGACCTATTTTTATTGATTTTGAGGGGGGTTCTCTGTGCCTCCTGGATTTTGATGCCTGTTTCCTTCCCCAAATTAGGGAAGTTCTCTGTTATAATTTGCTCCAATATACCTTCTGCCCCTCTCTCTCTTTCTTCTTCTTCTTCTGGGATCCCAATTATTCTAATGTTTTGCTTTATGGTATCACTTATCTCTCGAATTCTGCCCTCATGATCCAGTAGTTGTTTATCTCTCTTTTTCTCAGCTTCTTTATTCTCCATCATTTGGTCTTCTATATCACTAATTTTCTTTTCTGCTTCATTTATCCTAGCACTTAGAGCCTCCATTTTTTATTACACTTCAATAATAGCCTTTTTCATTTCAACTTGGTTAGATTTTAGTTCTTTTATTTCTCCAGAAAGGGATTCTCTAGTATCTTCTATACTTTTTACAAGCCCAGCTAGTATCTTTATAATTGTCATTCTGAACTCTAGTTCCAACATTTTACTAATGTCTGTATTGATTAGGTCCCTGGCAGTCGGTACTGCCTCTTGTCCTTTATTTTGACGTGAGTTTTTCCATCTTGTCATTTTATCCAGATGACAATAGATGAATGAGAGAACAAAATGCTAAAAAAATGCTGAAAGGGTAACAATGACCCCAGAAAAATATACACTAAACAAATCAGAAGAGTCCCAAAACCAGGGGTTGGGGAAGGGGGAAAAAAGGGAAATATGATCAGGCTGGTGAATAGAACAGAGACACACACTAGATTTTGGGAGTATTTTGGCCTGTTAGAAGAAATTGCCTCCCAAAATTTTAAAGAAAGAAAAATATATATACAAAAATAAGGGTAAATACAATGAAAGGATGTAATATGATTGTAAAGATGAAAATTAAAAAAGACATTTAAAAAAGAATTGATGATAAGAAGTTGGTTGAAAAAGAATGGAAAAAATTTTTTAAAAAATGAGAGAATGTGATCATAGGACAATAGATTGTCATACACTAGATTAGGGTATATTTTGGTCTGTTAGAAGAAACTGTACCCCAAAATTCTGAAGAAAAACAAAATTCTATATATACAAAAAATAAGGTTAAATACAATGAAGAAAAATGATATGACCATAAAAATGAAAAATTTAAAAGATTTTTAAAGAGGAATTGATAAGATGTTCATTGAAAAAGGAAAGAAGAAAAGTTCAACTAAAAAAAATAGAAAAAGAAAAAAATAAAGAAAATTTTAAAAAATTAAAAAATTAACTTCAAAAGACTAAAGCTTCATGGGGAAAAAGCCATGAATTCTATGTGCTGTATTCCCCTAGCACTGGGGTTTTGCCATTCTCATTGATGGTAAACTTGGTCTTGGCTGGCTGTTCTTGCTGATCTTCTGGGGGAGGGGCCTGTTGCAGTGATTCTCAAATATTTGCCTGAGGTGGAATTGCACCACCTTGCCAGGGGCCAGGCTGAGTAATCTGCTCAGGTTTGCTCTTAGGAGCTTTTGTTCCCTGCAAGCTTTCTGTACAGCTTTGGAGGATGAGAGTGAAAGTGGCAGCCTCCCAATCTCTGGTCCTGGGGGAGCTGAGAACTTGGGGCCCCACTCAGTGAGCCCCCAGAGAAAAGCAGTTAATCACTCCTGTCTCCCCGGTCTCTGGCCACACTCTGTGCTAACCCGGCCTGTGACTGAGCGTTTCTATCTCTGGCACACAACCCCATTTGGAGTCTCCAAACCCTGCAGATTCCTGTGGTGCGCTCCCACACCCCTCCTCCTGGGGGAGGAAGGGGAGTCTCCCCGGATCTGCCGCTTGTTGGGTCCCTGCTGGAAGAGCAGTGGCCTGACTGTGCTGCAGATCACAGTTTATGGCAACCCCAAGCTGAGAGCCCACTCCTTGGCTCCGTCTTTGTAGCTGGCTTCCCTGCTCCAGTACCTGGGAGCTCTGCCACACTCAGGCACCCCTGCTCCTTCTGTGACCCTGAGGGTCCTGAGACCACACTGTCCCAGCGAGGGTTCCACCCACACTTAGCCACTGGAGTGACATCCCTCAGTGGAGCAGTCTTTTAAAATTCCGATTTTGTGCTCCACTGCTCTATCACTTGCCAGTAGCCGGTGATGGGGGCTCCCTCCCCCCACAGTCTATTTTCCTATATATCACCTTGGATTCACTTCTCTGCACATCCTACCTTCCAGAAAGTGGTCCCTTTTCTGTTCAGAGAGTTGCTGCTAATCTTTTCTTTGATCTCCTGTTGAGTTCATAGGTGTTCTGAATGGTTTGATAACTATCTAGCTGAATTCCTGGGACCAGATGACATTTAGGGCTCCTACTCCTCCACCATCTTGCTCCTCTGCCTTCATTCCTCTTCTTATAAGGACATTGGTCATATTGGATTAGGTCCCATCCTAATGACCTATTTTAACCTAATTGCTTCTTTAAAGTCCCTATCTTCAAGTACAATCACATTCTGAGGTACTGGGGCTTAGGGCTTCAACATGAATTTGGGGATGGGAGGATAAAGTTCACCATCATAACACATGTGATGTAGTGAATGATCAAAGGGATTAAAACTCAAAAGCTGAGGGTTCTGATTTCAGTTCAGACACTTATTAATAATAATAGCTTGGACAGAGCGCCTGGGTTGCTCAGTCATTAAGCGTCTGCCTTCAGCTCAGGTCATGATCCCAGGGTCCTGGGATCGAGTCCCACATCGGGCTCCCTGCTTGGCAGGAAGCCTGTTTCTCCCTCTCCCACTCCCCCTCTTTGTGTTCCTACTCTTGCTATCTCTCTCTCTGTGTCAAATAAATAAAATCTTTAAAAAAAAATAGCTTGGACAGGTCCCTCAACCTCCCAGGGTTTGGGCTTCCTTGTATGCCTTACATTTGTGCTCCAAGGTGTAGAGGGATACATGTCCTCCTAAGGTTACCACTATCTGCTCCAGAGGAGCAACAAGGGAGCAAACCATTTTACAAGGCATCTTCTAGGGCATGCCTTCTGGCCTTGAGAATCATGCTGGTTAGCACTGTCAGAAGAAGCTGTGTTAGCTGGGCTCAAAGACACTAGGAGACGCCCTGGGGCACTGGAGGTGCAGTCCTTGCTGGGCACATTCACCTTATGGTCAAGCTCTAGTTGGAGTCAAAATGGCCATGAGCAGGACATCTGGTATGTTAAAGTCAGAACAAAGGAATATTTACAGAATCCTGCTGGAATGTTCCTCAGCTCTGATTGTTTGATGCACTCTAATTCATTACATGTATACTTCTGCTAAGGAAAAAAGGTTAAGGCCTATAGCTAGAAGATCTCCAGGGAATACCGCCAGGACATGGTGGCCAAATTCTGTATCAGGCCCCCTTTACTATTTTACAGGAAATTTAAGTTAATTAATGTTAAATAATATGTAAAAGTCAGTTCTTCAGTCACACTAGCCACATTTCAAGTGCTCAGTGACCACATATGGCTAGTGGCTACCATATTGGACAGTGTCAATATAAAACATTTCCATCATTGCAGAAGGTTCTATTGGTTCTATATTTCTTTAAGACACATATTTGTCACTTATGTATTAAATTATTGCACAGATAATATTAAATTAATAATAATGTTCTGCACTTCTGTAGCACATGGAAGCATATGTTATTCATGTAATTATTACAATGACCCGTGACATTATTGTTATTACTGCCCCAATTGTACAAATAAGTAAATTGATGCACAGAGAAGTTAAATCTCTCTCCACAAAAGATCATACAGCTACTATGAAACGAGCTGGTTGGGAATCCAGAATGCCTGGCTGTGGAGACTCTGCTTTCACTGTGCACGATGACTTAAATTGACCAACAGCTGGTCTACCTCACCATGCTTTGGTTTGTTTAGTTAATTGTCACCTTCAGAGTCCTTCACTGCCTCCTACAAATATGTATTTATGTGAGCTGAAAACATCTCAGAAATTTATTAGACTCACACATAATCAAGGGTTTATACGAGGAGCCAGCCACACAGTTCTAATCAGATTTCAATTGCTTTGGACTACATGTATGTACAAAATTTACCACATGAACCTGGACTCACATCATAAAATATTAGAAAGTACAGTTGGTTCTCATTGTTTGTGGATTTCAGATTTGCAAATTGCTAATATTTCTATGTAATATTTGCTAATATTTCTATGTAAGTCCAAAATCAGTACTCAGAGCTTTCATGGTCATGTGCAGATGTGCCCAGACAGGTAAAAACTGTGAGTCACCCAAATGCACATTCCCAGCTATGGCTGGGCAAGGTGACACTACCTTCTTATTTCAGGTCTCATAATGTTTACAAGTGTCCTTTCCAAATTCTATTTAGTGCCACATTTTTTGCATTTTTGTGTTTCTCATTGGTGATTTCACTCTTTAAAATGGCCCCCAAGTGTAGTGCTGGAGTGCTGTCTCATGTTCCTAGGCACAAGAGAGCTGTGATATGCCTTAACAGTATATAATAAGGTGTCTTTAAACTGTTGCCTATTAAGTGTGAGACATCTAGGTGGAAATGTCAACCTCTATCCAGAAGTGATTTATTTCCCCCGGTAACACTTTACACACATACCCTTCCAGCAGTTACCAAAAATTTTCTTATATATGTAATATATATGTGTGTGTTATTTTTATTGCCAGAATGCAAACAGGAGGTATGATGTATAGTTTATTTTATAAGCCCCATGGTTCTACCCAGCATAAAGTCTTGTGGGTACTTGGTGCTTAATTCATGTAATGTGTTAAAGTTTGGATGGATGGATGGATGGATGGACAGATGGCTTCAAGCAGTGTCAGAGAGATGAGGTAAAAGATAGAAATATGAAAAATGGGACCCAAGTAATAAGATTCTAATCTGATATTTGCCATCAGGAAATATGAATTTGGTTTTGTTTTATGTTTGTTTAAATGTATAAGATGAGTGTCTTTTAAAAAATTTGCTTTATCAAAAAACATAGCAAAAGGAAAAGTAGTCTTAGATCCTAGATTATAAAGTAACACAGATTTATGTAGCAACAAGGAAACATTTATACTTATGAAACACATTAAGGGTGATGCAACATAATTAGCAGTGTTAATAGCACTGAAGGTGATTTCTATGGTAACAGAGTACATCAATTCTGTGCACATTATTAATTCAAGAGATCATTTTTCAAGCTACAAACTCATAGCTTGTAAAAATTAAAATATCCATTAAATAACGCAATTACCTCTGCTCTTTAACTGGTGGCTAGGTTTCCATGAAGGACTGATGTTCAGTTTATTCTTATTGATGACTTCTCTGTTGACCCTCCCAGCAGGGTCAGATCACTCTCATTACAAGCCCCTTTTCCAGTATGAATATACATTTCTTAATAATAATTATTACAGATATTATGTTTTATCTGACCAGTCTGCAAGAAATGAACTGCTCACCTTTTGGATTAATAGCCATTTAGTACATCAGAAAAGCAATTAGCTGAATAGCAGCCTAATATCCTACGACCTACTCATCCACCTCTAAAAGGTAGATAATTTATTCCCTATTGACTAGTGAAATGAGCCCTAAGGTTATGGCTAAGTATTATTTACAGGGAGAAATTCTCAAATTTCCCAGTAATTAAATACAACTCTTACCCTGTAGTATCAAAGGTAATACTTCAAATTAAAGTATATCCCACCCCGCAAAACTACTTCATCTCCTTCCCAACACAACCACTTTTAGAACTTGGGCTTGAATTTTCCCCACTTTTTGACCTTGAACAAGTTATCTAACTTCTCTGAGCCTCTATTTTTATCAGTAAAATAATCTTACAAGGTTATTGTGTGTTAATAAAATAATATGAGCCAAAGCCAACATATAGAGGTTACTAATAAATATGACTTTGACTAACAAATTCTGCCATCAAATATGAGATTATAGACAGATGTTGCTGTACTACTGTCGAATTTAGTTGATGTGGCTTTCTGGTTTCTAATTTCTACACAAAGCACAAAAATGAAGTCTTCTAGCATCATTTGGTTCTAAAAGGATCAACTAAAGCTCCTCATTTGGAATGGAATCTACTTCCATCCACACAGTTCCCATCCAGGTGCACATAAATACTAAGTCAGCTGAGGAAGTAGACATGAAACAGGTCACGAAAAGACAGAATGTAGTCTGCTCTGCTCTACCTCCTTGCAGATTTTAACATTTGAATCACTCTCCTTTTTTTTCCTTTAAATTTTTATTGTTATGTTAATCACCATACATTACATCATTAGTTTGTGATGTAGTGTTCCATGATTCATTGTTCGTGCATAACACCCAGTGCTCCACGCAGAACGTGCCCTCTTTAATAGCCATCACCAGGCTAACCCATCCCCCCACCCCCCTCCCCTCTAGAACCCTCAGTTTGTTTTTCAGAATTCATCGTCTCTCATGGTTCATCTCCCCTTCCGATTTCCCCCCATTCATTCTTCCCCTCCTGCTATCTTCTTTTTTTTTCCTTAACATATATTGCATTATTTGTTTCAGAGGTACAGATCTGTGATTCAACAGTCTTGCACAATTCACAGCGCTCACCATAGCACATACCCTCCCCAATGTCTATCACCCAGCCACCCCAACCCTCCCACCCCACCCCCACTCCAGCAACCCTCAGTGGTGTGCACTTCTCCCTTTGCCTGACACAGTGTTATTTTCCTCTCCCTATCTCTCTGCCTGAAGGTATTCTATTTAGATATTCTTTAATATCCAGTCCAGGTACTCTGATCTTATCACATTTGGCAATAAACAATGTTGTATATATCTTTATCCATTCTGAAAATATTTATCAAGTAGCTACTTTGAGCCACGCTATGAGTAGATATGGGTCCTGCCCTCCAGAAGCTACCAATCAGAGGGAAGACCATTATGGGTAAACAGATAATACAATACAGAGTGTGCTAGTACCACCTCTAGCTAAGGGCTTACTCCATCCACAAATGGAATTAAGCTCTATAAAGCTGATGGCTGACCACCTTCAAATTAATCCTGCCTGCTCTCAGCCAGCTCTGGTACTCAGTTCTGCACTCCTTGACAGTCTCCCCTTTTTACCCAAAGCATGCTGCATGAGGCTTGTCAGAGGCCTCTCTCAGCTTTCATCACCAGCTTGGGACCATTATCACCTGCTTGTGCCTTCAGAGCCTGTACTTAGATCTGTCACAGTTCAGAGCCCTATTCTTGACCTTTCCCACAGTGCCTCACCCTCACCTCCTTCCTCTAGGACAGAGGTTCTCAAAGGGTGGTCCACAAATGCTCAGGCGTCCTGGAGACCCTCCCAGGAGTGTGCAAGTTCAAAACTGTTTTCATAATAATACTTAGACATTTTCTACTGCATGGATATTTGTACTGATGGTGCAAAAGCACCAGTGGGTAAAATTGATGATGTTTATCATGAATCAAGGCAATGGCACCAAATTGTGCCAGTATTCATTGAATTCATTACCACAGTTTCTCTCTAAAAAAGCCAGTTCCATGTAAACCCTTCGCTTCATTGTTAAATAGTAACAATTACTAAACTTATTAAATATCAACCCTTGAGTGCACAACTTTTAATTTTGTGTGATAAAAATAAAATTTTTTTAAAACACTTCCACTGCATACCAAAGTGTGATGATTGTCTCAAAGAAAAACACTTGTGTAATCATATGAGTTCTAAACTGAACTAATTAGTTTTTTCATGGAACATCATTTTTACTAACAGAAAGATTGCAAACCAACTATGGTTATTCAGAGTTGGGTATTTAAGAGCCTCTTTTTCTTTTCCCAAAATAAGTTCAATTGAACCTGTCACCTCAAGGAAAACAACTGACAGTATTTACTGCCAACGTAAAATCAAGTTTTCAAGTGAAAATTAAAATTTTAGAACTTCCCAATACTTAAAAATTTTTATAATGAGGTCAGTAGTAATGTTAGCAAACATAATTTTTGATATTGTGTATGAAATGGAAGATCTGCAGAACAAAATGAACCAATATTTTCCAAATTACCAATGCATGATGGTACAAGAGCACACATGGGTTGAAGCTCCATCCAAAGTGAGAGCTTGTCCAGTGGATTTGAATGCTGCAGAGTACCCAAAGTTTGCTGTTGGGGTTTTAGCCTTCCTTCTGCAACTAACCTTTAAGAAACTGTGTTAATTAGCTTGAATGTGGTAATCATTTTACAATATATACATATACCAAATCATCATGTCGTACATTTTAATTATATACAGTTTTAATGTGTCAACTATACCTCAATAAAACTGGGGGTATCCGGATTGTCACTCGCTGAATTTGGTATGGCATCAAAGGGGAATATCCACAATTATCTGAAAAGGCTACTAATCTATTCTTCCCTTGTCCAACCACCTACATGTGTGAGATTGTTTTTTCTTTATATACTTCAACCAAAACAACATATTGTAGCAGATTAAATGCAGAAGCAGATATGAGAATTCAACTGCCTTTCTAGTTAAGTCAGATATTAAAGAAATTAGCAAAAGACATAATGCCACCTTTCTTACTGAATTCTCTTCATTTGGGAAATTATAGTTATTTGTTTCATATAATTATTATTGTCATTTGTAAGTGGATTTAATAAATATGTATTTTAAATTTTCTCAGCTTTAATTCTTGATATGGAAAATACAAGTTGATATAACTCACATAAATAAAAGCTCTTTGGGCCTCAACAATTTTTAAGAGTATGAATGGGCTTGGGGAGCCTGGGTGGCTCAGTTGGTTGAGCATCCAACTCTTGATCTCAGCTCAGGTCTTGATCTTAGGGTTGTGAGTTCAAGCCCTGCATTGGGCTCTACACCAGGTGTGCAGCCTACTTAAAAAAAAAAAAAGAATATGAATGGGTTCTTGTGCTATGTGTTGTAAGCTTATCCCACCCATGAGAACTGGACACAGCTTTGGGAGGACCCAAAGGACACTGAAGCCTCACAGGGAACCGGGAAGGCTTCATAAAGGAGGCCTTTTATGGGCTGTCATTTGAAGGATACACAGGAAAAAGTTTATTTGTATCCTCCTTAGATCATAAGCTCTCTAAAAGGGTATAATGCATGTTGAGCAGTAGTACAGTGGAAGAATTCTAAACCAGAAATCAGAAAACAGAGGATATTACTGTTTTGTAATATAGAGTTATTAATTTATCATTTATGAGCCTCAGCCTCCTGACTTGTAAAATGCAGATATTATATTAGGACCACCTCTAAGGTCCCTTTACATACATGTTATACTAGTCTACATCTAACGATGAAGCATTGTTTTCAATCTACAAAAACTTACAAAGAAGTCCCAAAAATATTTTTAAAAAATAACCCATTATATTGAGTCACTAAAAATCCTATTTTCAGAGATTTTTTTGTGATACGAACAATGTTTATACTATAATGTTAATGGAAAATTATATACAAAGTTGTATACATACTATGATCCTAAATTTACTGTAAGAAACATGTGTATACATATTTTTACAAATAGCTATCTCTGGGTGATAGGATTGCTGAATATCGATATTTTCTTCTTTACACTTTTTTATTTTCTGAGCATATTCAGAAAGCTTTTATTTTTTATATCTTAGAATTGCTTATTTCTTATAATAGCCTACAAGTAAGCATGTAAGAAGCAAACCAAAAAAATTGCCCAGGGGTGCCTGGGTGGCTCAGTAGGTTAAGCTTCTGACTTTTGATCTCAGCTCAGGTCTTGATCTCAGGGTAGTGAGTTCAAGTTCCACACTGGGCTCCACACTGGGCATGAAGCCTGCCTAAAAAAAAAAAAATCGCCAATTTTTCTAGAAGTTAGAAATAGAAAGCCCAGCTTTCTTACCATTAAAACCACTAAGGTATATCACCTTTTCTGATTGTTTTATTCTCTGAAGCCTGGATATCAAGATTCACACATCTTTGCTTGATCAAGCTCTGAAAACATAGCTCAGCTTGTAGCAAAGCTTGGTAACGGTCCCTCAGTATCCATTCTCCCTTTCTGGGCATGAAGATGTCAAAACAGAGACTACATTTCCCAACCTTACTTGTAGGTGAGTGTGGCCATGTGACTCGTGCTTAGCAAATGGAAACCATGCGCTACTCCTGCCTCATATCAGGAAGCTGTTTATGCCCTCTTCCTCTTTCCCACTTTTAACTGGCTGGAAAACAGCAACCAACTACAGAAGGCTGTTTGGACCCTGAGATGATAGCTACCTGTTGAGAATGCAGAGCCATCTGAGGAGCCTGCGTAGCCAGATAACCTCATGGAGGAATGCCACTCACTTTGCCCAGGGCTGTCTGGCTGGGTCCAGACTGTTATGTGAGAAAGAAATAAACATCTAGATTATCAAAGCAACTCCCTTAAGTTTCTTTTTGTGCCAAAACTAATGTATAGTTGAAGACCATTTCTTGATAGCTGCATATTTCTTCTGCTGTATTCACAAATTTGACCCAGAATTTCAAGAGCTAATTCATCATCAAGAAGTAAAATCCATGGCCATTATAGCCCTATCTCAAATCACTGAGAGGCTGTTATTCAGAGTTCTTCATTTCCAAGTTGGGAGTGTTGTCCAGGAACTGAGTCCACTAACTCTACCATAAATACACATTTTTCCAGTAGATACTTTTCATTTCTCCATGGCGTCTTTTGGCCAGATAGATTTCCAAATGCTTCAGGGAACATGAAATGTGAGTAAGAAATTATTAGTAAGTCCTTAGAGTGTATTATAAAGAAGACGTTCACAATTTTTTTATCCATTTCTAAAACTCCAAATCTGGGGTTTTAATTTAAAGAGGTACTTAATTTTTAAAATAGAAACAGTGTTATACAGAAACTAGACATTCTTTTAATATTTTTAACAAAGAAAAGTACAAACATTTAATGTTTATCAATCAAACGATGGTTAAATAAATTATGGTGCAACCTCTCTATGGTGTTTTATAGATATGTCAGGAACTAAATCATTAAGAATGTAGAAATGTAAAATGATATACTTAATACAAAGGTAAGTCAGGAAAACAGAATAAAAATGTTATTTTTACTATGATATCTGTGAAAAATAACACATACCCATTAGGACAAGAAGTAGTAAAGAAACAGAAAACTGGGTGATTCTGTTTTCTCTTTTAAATTGTCTGTTACTGTTGCTTTGGTACTATTTGAGCAATGAATAATTTTCCTTTTTAGTTTTTTTTTTTTTTTACATTTCTCTTCAAAATTTTTGAGAACACATGCTTACTGAAGAACACAATGTCATTTAGTGGCACACCACCACCCTTCCCAATCTCCCCTGCTGGGGAAGCCAATATACAGGCTGATAAGAACCCTTCATGGTTTTCCCCATGTTCAAACAATGCATACCTAGAGTCACATTTTAGGGAAGCTATGTTGTTGAAAGTTATTTTTACAAAAAAAGAAAAGGGGATGACATGAAATGGATTACCTGCTATATGTTTGTCTTATTTAATGGCACATCCTTGATATCTTTTAAATCAGTCTTTTCTTTTAATAGCTGTATAGTAACATATTCAGTATTTTAAAACAAAATAAAATAAAAAGCATTGCCCTCCAATTACTTTTTGTGCCCCCGCATCCCACCACCAGCATTTTGAGTGAAGTATTGCAAAGTGTACACAGCTCTCTTGACCTGCTTATGAACTTTGCAGAAATCGCATCAACAGCTTCAATGCAGTTTGAGGATCTGTGTAACCAAGGAAAAATATTCAGCCCAGATATTGCAATACCAAGGCCAACTTTTTCCCCTGCAGACCCAGGAGAGGCATCAACAAGAATGTCCTCCCGTACGAACAGTCTGCTCTGTGCTGTGACAGTCTACAAAGATGCAGGATCTTTGCTATTGTTTCCATATCTAGAATATCTACAGCACTTGACAGAGCTGGGGAGAACTTTCAGGGCATCAGTAATTTATTTTTCTTTCTTCTTCTGGTTTAAAATAGAGGTCTTTGGGACACCTGGGTGGCTCAGTCAGTTAAGCATCTGCCTTCGGCTCAGGTCATGATCCTAGGGTCCTGGGATCAAGTCCCACATCGGGCTCCTTTGCTCAGCAGGGAGCCTGCTTCTCCCTCTCCCTGCAGCTTCTCCTGCTTGTGCTCTCTCTTGCTCTCTCTCTCTCTGTCACAAATAAATAAATAAAATCTTTTTTAAAGTTTTTAAAAAAAATAAAATAGAGGTCTTTGATGACTCTTAGATGACAGTCCTTCAATCAACATCAAATAATTCAGAAATTCAACATTACAAGCAGGTGATAGGTAATTTAAGAAAAACTGCAAGATTCAATTTATGTTTTTAACAATTGAATTAAACTTGGCCATCTCAAATTTTGAATTTGCTTTATGAAATGATTCAGAAGAGCTCTCAGATATTTCATTTACTAAGGAGTTTTGTCTTTCTGCATCACCTCGCCCAAAAGAATTTATCGAGTCTTCAAATATGCCTTGTGTGAACATACAAATATCCTCTTAGTATTATTTCCTTTGTCAGTAAAATACCTCATTTAGTTATAAACTACATCTTTTTTTCTCAACATCATTTATTGTTTGGAATTAATAGAATCTGAGTTAATTGAATGGATGGATGTGAAGATGAAAGCCCGGAAAAGTGGAAAATAGAATAACCATTTTCTTACAGTCACAGAGTTCATGAACTCAAAGGCTTTGGGTAATGTATCATATAAAGTCACTCTCCCGAGACCAGTATGAATAGAGAAAAGGCAAGAGAAATAAGACAGAGGTACCCATACACCATCCATTTCTACAGCTCAAAGGAGCAGAAAAGATTTTTACTAAAGATTTTAAAGTGTCTGGGCATGAAAGACAATAATTTGTAGTGTCATTGATCCAGAAGAAAATTGGCAGAGACTACAAAAGATTATAGCATGTCCACACAGTACAAAATCATATGGAGAACTACCTGGTTCATTTGATTCACAGAGAACTCCACACAAGAAAAATCTAATGTTTTCTTTAAACCACTTGGAGACTTCCACATCAATTGTTTTGATATTAGAGGCACCAATTATATCTTGTTCCCAAATCTCACATCTAATTAATGACCTTCTCTTTATCCATGAAGATCAAATAATGTGTTTCACTCGAGCGGATGATGAAATGGAGAATGACTGAGCAGCACTGCAAGATTTTGTTAGAGCTCATTCAGTTGTGCGATGTTGCATTGGGGTTGGATGGGATGGGAGACAAGGCTAGTCCCCACTCTGTGCACCAGTCATGTCCTAAACTGCTCTTGCAAAGCCTTGCTCTCCAGCTGGGGACACATTTCCCCCACTCATGTCATGCTGCCCAGTGACTTTCCCCAGGTAACTTTCCCCACAGCAGCAGTCCCTACCCACTTGAGAATTTGGAGAACCTTTGAAGACCTGTGGAAATATTCTCATGCACCCCAAATACTCATGTACATTTTTCATACAATTTCAGGGGCTTAACAAACCCTCTGAAACCCATTCCTAAATCTTTAGTAAGGATCACTGCCAACCTCCAGAGTCATTGAGGTGGAATGCAAACCCTGGACCTTCACATATAAAATTATCCTGCTCAGAAAGCCCCCATGTAACACAATGTTCAGATAAAGTACACAAGGAGGGACCTGAATAAGAAGCAAAGGCAGAAAGCAAACATTGTCAGAGATCATTTTAGACAAACTCATCCACTCAACAGATGGGGAAACGGAGAGCCAGGAAGTCCAGTGAATTGCCTGAGGTCATAAGCGAGAAGGAATAGGTAAATAAAGACAGAGACCCAGGCCTCTGAACCTCTCTCTAGAGACTTTGCATCCCGCCACATGTACAGGAAAATGCATGGGATGATGCTGGCATGTAGGAAACCAATAAAGAGCACTTCTTTTTTCCTCCGTGTAGGTCAGAATCAACTGAGAAACAAGGCAACAAGGCAACCACTAGATTATAGTGTTATTTTTATATTTGATAAGTCATTTTCAAAATATGGTGCTGCATGTGTGTCAAAGGGGCCCGCTTACACCCTGCCCCACCAGAGAGGCTACAGAGCATGCATGCTCAGCCAGGATTGCAGGAAGAGAGGAGAAAATGAATCCCTGGTGCTTTCCTGTATTTAATGGATTAGCTTCACCCAGTCAAGGTGGATGGTTAGTTGCCAATCAAAAGACTCACTACTTCACTGAGGAAGAGGGGAAAAGGAACGGGGCAGCAGATCAAAAGTGTTTGAGTAGAGGCCCCTTCACCTGGAAACACACAGCAGGGCATAGAGTGCATGTGTCTTAGTTAAATCTCTAATTCATGGGGCTGGCACACACTTTACTGTGCCAATACACAACAGCCACATCCCAGTGAAAGCTAACTCATCCCACCTGGATCCACATGCTGAGCTGCCTAACTTACGTATATGTGAAACCTGCCATCACTTAGATATAAGCAGGGACAGCATGTGCACGAACCATACATGGGATCAACAGAGTAGGGTTCACTCCATATAGAAACCCTGAGCTTCCATACCTCAGCAGCATTGCTCCCCTGCAGGTCCTAGGGCTCTCTTCAAGCCAGAGGTCCATTCTTTGCTAGAGACCTGTTCGTCACTCAGGCAAGTACTCCTGCCCGAACCCACTGTGCAGTGGTAGTATCTGCTGCCTCAAGGACAGAGCATCTCCACCCCCAGGGCCGCTCATGGTCCATCAGCAGATAGACGCTCACCTACAGTTAAGGTCTTAGCTACTATGTTTCCACCATAAACGTGTGTGTGTGTGTGTGTGTGTGTGTGTGTGTGTGTGTGTGTGTGTGTGAGAGAGAGACAGAGACAGAGAGAGAGAGAGAGATGTTAGTAGGAAGGTCTAGTTGAGATAAATTAACAGTTTTATATTAGAGAATCTTTTGCTTTTATAAATATAAATAATTTGAAAAGGCTACCTCCAGTTGGTTTCTACATTGTTACATCTAAGCCAATGTAGTGAATACACAAAGGATTAGCATTGGGTTTTGTATTAACTACATTTTCTTATTTTCTGTATTCATGATGCTCTAACATCTGGGGTTTTACTGACCCTAGGGGGGCTGCTCTTCCCAGGTTTAGCCAGTTTCTAGAGACAGTAAATACTCCTGGGACAGGACATGGGATACACAAATGAATCAACCCACATCCCACACTCCCAACCACCTCCTTGATCTCACTCTGGACCACTATGCCTCTGCCCTAATCACCCCAGGGCCAGGTACTAGACACCTAGGAACATCCTATGCCCAGACCCCACTGAAAACATTCTAACTGGCCAGTCCTAAACCCACTTAGCTTGCTTAGCTTGCTTTCTTCCCACAAAAACCACAATAAAGATTCCTGCTCACTCACAGTCCTCTCTGTGTGTCTGCTTATCCCATGTTCCTGCTTTCCCACAAGGCCCTGTGTGGAGCGCCATGCCTCCCTGTGTCTAGGGGACAGCAAGTAAGATAAAAACATCTTCCTTCTGGGAATCATTTCCATGTCTGTATGTCTTACCATACCTGATTTTTAAAAAATCCCAGGTACCATGAAACAGGTTATGACCCCCTTGCACCTCTACCCCTGCTGTAACTTTAACACAAGTGAAAGGATCCTCCCTCTGCAAACCAGCCTGGCTGAGAAAATAGGGAGGGAAACAGTTAGTGAAGAGCTAAGAACCAGCATCAGACATCACAGGACCTCTGCAAAGCAGGGTGGACTCCAGAGCACTACGCCAGGAATTAGAAGAGGCATGGTATTAATAAGGAACTGAGTTGTTTGGTCATTACGTTCTTTTAAAGTGTAAGGGAGAACATCAAGACAATGCTTTTCAAAGATACCTTCCAAAAGCAAAGTCTGTCATTAGAAAGTCCTGTCAACAGAGAAAAATGAGAGAAAGATAGTGAGAAAGAGAGAGAGAGAGAGAGAACGGGGTGGAGGAATAATGTTTTACCCATATCTCCTTGTTTGGTTACAACCAAATTTAAAATTTAGATAAATTTTTATAGTTTCATGGGTAAATTTTTAAAATGTCTCCAACTTACCTATATACCTGATTGTTGCTTTTCTCATATAACCCTGGTGGCAGAGATGGCAAACTGTCCACCTTCTACAGGGTAGAGATGTTTCTGGAGAGCAAATATGTTTCCATGAATCCCGGCTTCCAGGTGCCAAAGAGCTGAGTTCAGGCCTATGGAATATGGGGGAAGTCAGGTGTGCTCCAAATAAGCCTTCCACGTGGTTCTCTCAGGCTCTCTCTCTTCCCTCCTTGCCCAGTTGGATATCAACACCAAGGTAGCTACAGGCACCACGCATGCAAGGTGTCGAACCCTCCATCAGCCTGAATGCCTGGACCATGGCTGCATGGAACATCCTTCCTCATCCCCATTGGGCTCCACATGGAAAATGTGTGAAGGCCTAAGACTGGGGAAGCACTATCGTGGTGGCTAGTACTCTCTTAATTCACTGAAAAGCACATCGAAGACATTTTGAAAGTTAATACATATCTGAGAGCACGATTCAAGTTACTTTTTTGATAGGCAACTTCATTTGTGCAAGGATAAAATAAAGGACAAAGGCTTCATTTCAGAAATTGACTCATTCATATGTAAGGATGAAATACTCACAATGATTACTTTGCTCTCAATCTGACCTGTAACTTCAGGGGTCACAGATATATAAAAGGAAAAGGATGACAGGACCCATTCTGCCATGTTTACATTGCTACACTAACCTTGTAGAATTAATAAAAAGAGCATTTATTATGAGACATCTTTGTGCAAGCAAAACTGGGATTTGGGAGAAAAACCTATTTAAATCTAATGGACCCTTTTCAGATAGGGTCTGAAATCATTTATTAAGCCTCAAATAATGTATCATTGCTTACTCTTTCTCCTCTCTCAAATGGAGCTGTCCTCTGAATCATTCATCATCAGCAATCGCTGCAGACAGACGGAGTCCCAGCCAGAGGCAGTCCCAGCCAGAACGCAGCAACCTTGCATCCTTAGTTCATTTAGAACAACAGTGACATTTGTAGCATTCCTAAAAATAGTCTGAATCAGGAGCACCTGGGTGGCTCAGTCAGTTAAGCCTCCAACTCTTGGTTTGGCTCAGGTCACAATCTCATGGGTCATGACCTCATGGGTCGTGAGATCAAGACCCACAACAAGCCCCATGTCCGGCTCCACACTCAGAGGGGAGTCTGCTTGAAGATTCTCTCCCTCTGCCACTCCCCCCACACACTCTCTTTCTCTCTCTCTCTCTCTCAAATAAATAAATAAATCTTTTTTTAAAAAAATAGTCTGAATCAAAACACTTTGCAGCCTCTTATGTGTTATTATGCTACTGGTCACTGTCACCATTTGTATTTCTGGACCCAGATGTTCCTACAGCCCAAAGGACACACATCATATTTGTGAGGGCAATCTCATGATCTGCCTTAAACTCCTTCTCAAAAATCCAGAAAACACCCTCATAGGACACCTTATTTACAAAAGCCATTTAATGATATTTTTAAATGTTATGATTTTTTAAAATTTAATAACCACACTTTGTATCAACTATGGTCTGAGGTCTCATGGGCATCACCACCTGCCTCCTCATTCTCTCAAACCCTAAAGACCATTTGGAGTCACAACCACTAAGGTGGAAGCTGGTCTCTATTCTACAGACAACCAGATGCTCCTGGCCTTAGAGTGTCTGTCCTGCCCTTGATTTCAATATAACCAGTAGAATCATTTATCTGAAATGTCCAATTCCTGACCCAAGATTTCCAGAACTGAGCCCTCTTAACTTCAAAAGAGAACAATGATTTTTTTAAGTAAAAATAAAAATTTTTAATTTTAAAAGTTTATTTCTCAAAAAACACCCCACATAAACCTGTAGGATATCATCACACCCCCTGCCTTTCTGGACAAAATATGTAACAATTACTTATGATAAACTGCACCATCTTGAATAGATGATTAGGTAGTTGCCTAAAAAATAACTCTAAAAATAAAAACCTTGCATAAAAATCATGAATCACTTATAATCACTATGATATCACTGTTTTTTAAGTTTCTCCAAAAGAATTATGTTGTTTGGAAACAATCTTCTACAATAATTCACTAAATTTCTCTTTCTAATCAGGTGCCATCACAGAGTTGCAGTTTTGCAAGATGAAAAGAATTCTGGAAATGCATGCTGGTGATGGTTGCACAGCAATATGAATGTACCTAACATGACTGAACTGTATATTTAAGATAGTAAGTTTTATATATATGTATTTTATCCAATAAAAAAAGCACAAAATCAGGTGCCATCAAATTTCCCAAATGTGGGCCCAAATTAGAGCACCATAAAGGCTCAATTAAAAATATATATACATTGTCAAAACTTTGGCTACATCAGCACTTGATGTACCATTACCAGTTTCAACTTATAAGTTCTAATTGAGTGTTTTACCTTTTCCCCAAAACCTTTAGTTTTCCTTCTCTTTTGGTGAATGGGGGATGATCCACCACTCACTCAAGCCAGAGACCTAGCAGTCAGACTCATTTCCTTTCTCTTTTCTATATCCTTTTCAGTTAAAAGACTAAACATTTTTTTGTTTATTCTCTCTCCTTAGTAACTTCTCACTTAATATCCTTATCTCCATTTGCACTATAAGTCATCAGTAAATACCAAATATTTATTGAGCATACAGTAATGTAGTGGGTAGGTCCACTATCCAAAAATAAAGTAGATGTAATGCCTAACTTTAGGGAGATTACAATCTACTAAAGGAGAAAAACACACAAAAATAAGCTCAAATGCTATCATCATCATCATCTTAACACTTATTGAGTATTTATAATATATCAGACTTCCTTACATTAAATCCTCCAAATTACCCTAACAGGTAGGGACTATCTTTGCCATCATATATATACAATCACTGGGACTTAAAGAAGAAAGTTTAGTGAGATACAGAATACAAGAGCAATATACAAAAATAAACTGTATGTCAGACTATTTCCAGACAACTGGAAATTAATTTTTTTAACTTTTATTTTTTTTAAGTAGGCCCTACACACAGCATGGAGCCCAACACAAGGCTTGAACTCAGGAGCCTGAGATGAAGACCTGAGCTGAGATCAAGCGTCAGATGTTTAACATACTGAACCACCCAGGCACCCCGGACATTAATTTTTTTTAAAGATTTTATTTACTTATTTGACAGAAAAAGAGGGAGAGAGCAAGCACACGCAAGGGAGAATGGCAGAGGGAGAGGGAGAAGCAGGCTCCCCACTGAGCAGGGACCCTGACGTGGGGCTCGATCTCAAGACTCTGGGATCATGACCTGAGCCGAAGGCAGACACTTAACCAACTGAGCCACTCAAGTGCCCCTTGGAAATTAATTTTTTAAATGCCATTTACAGTAGCATCTTCAGGATAAATATGTGAAAGACCTGTTATGGTAGGTAGAATTCTAAAATGACCCCCAGTAAGCCAAGTCTTTATATTATTCCTTCCCCTTGAGTGTGGGTAGGACCTTTAATTTACTTCTAACAAATAAGTATGGCAGAGGTGAAGGAACTTCACAGATATATTTACAATCATTAATCAGTTGACTAAGTTAACCAAAAAGGAAATTATTCCAGGTGGGCCTGGGCTAATCGGGTGAAGAAATGACAAGAAGGGGTGACAAATACGTTCACTATCTTGATTGTTCATCGCAGTGATGGCATAATAGGTGTATCCGTCTGTTAAAGTATATCAACTGTGGGCACCTGGGTGGCTCAGTCGGTTAAGTAAGCCTTCAGCTCAGATGTCATGATCCCAAGGTCCTGGGATCCAGCCCCAAATCAGGCTGTCTGCTCAGCAGGAAGCCTGCTTCTCCCTCTCCCACTCTGCCTGTTTGTGTTCCCTCTCTCGCTGTGTCTCCGTCTGTCAAATAAATAAACAAAATCTTTAAAAAAATAAAGTATATCAACTGTAAGCTATAATATGTGCATGACAAGTATACCTCAATAAAGCTGCTTTAAAAAAAAAAAAACTCTACAGTGATACCGCATCACAGTCAGGATAAAATTCAATCTCATTACTCGGCACATAAAAGCACCAGGTCCATAAATTCTGGTCCTCAAAGCTCCTCTCCCACCATTCTCCCCTTTGCTTGTTCTCTTGCAGCCACATTGTCCTTCTCCCGATTCTTCAATAGATCAAATTTATTCTCACTTGAGGGCTTTGTTATTTATTTATTTATTTTTTGCATTTGATTTTCTTCTACTTGGAACACTACTCCCCTGACTCCTCTCCTTCATTGTTCAAATCTCAGCTCTAACATCCACTTCTCAGGAAACCCTTCTCTTTTTCCATCGAAAGTAGCTTCCTAGACCACCCACCACTGTTTGTTTCCTTTGCAACACATGGCCCTGCCTGTCCCAGTGTCTATAACATTGCTTATAAGAGTTCTAGGAAAGGTCTACAACTCAGCTGAGTCTGGAGAGATTATTAGGTTAAGAGTTGGCAGTGAAGTGATAGGGAGTTAAGTACACATTTTAGATAAAACAGCATAAGCAGAGATAGGGAGATGAAAACCAGCATGGCAGCTTCCTGGGACTAAAAGCATTATCTGCATTTGTGAAGCAATAAATGTCCAACATGGGACAACAGACATGAAGCAACCACTAGATCAGTCAAAGCCTTGTGGACAATGCTTGAGAGACAAGACATCACCCTGAAGCATTTTAAGTAGGAGGTTTTAAGTAGGAAAAGCAAAATACTGGTTTTGGTTATGCACTCTGATGGCAGACAAAAAACCCCTGGCAACCAGGTTAGAGAAAAGGGAACTCTCTTAAGATATACTTAAGAGTTGAAGTAGACAGCACTCAGTGATTAATGTTAAGCTTTGAGAAAACATCACCTCTATTCCCCAAGCTGTTAGTCGGTTATTTTACCCTAATATTGGGTATCTGGAATAGGAAATATACTATTTTTATTCCACTTATGTATATGCATTTGTTTTTAGAGCTTATTGTTTGACATTAAATGAAGAGTTGTTAATTATATGGGTAAGGATTGTGTTTTTCCTCTCAAATATATTACTTAATGAACTTAATTAAGAATGTTATGGAGGTCTGCTTCTTAAGAGGACATGTACAAATTACTCTGAGCTTTAACAAATTAAGAATTTGTTCCATGAAGTCAGATTATTACAGAAACATCAAATTAAATTTTAGATGGGTTTGTAGCTTAATCATTCAGGGTGAGTTTCATGATGCTTAATTTCTCTTGGGTTTGTTTAATTATGAACTTCTAATGCATTCATAAGTACCATGAATCTCAACTTGGCAATTTTACATATACTGATTTCTTAAAACATATCACCATAAGACTGGAGTAGACATCTCCAAAAATATCCATGCTTCCTGAATGGATTTTGGTTTTGTTTACATATCATCTGCTCTCTGCAAAACTATACTATTGTTGGTTGGTCTTTACATTCACTCTCTCATCACTATACAATACCACTCACAGGATTAAGTGTCATTGTCTACATTTTACAAGGGGAAAATAAAAAGGAAGGCTAGTGAAATTAGGGAATCTTTTCACATTCAGACACCAGAAGTGGTAGAACCAAGATTTGAACTCAGGCCTTCTGATTCCAGAAAATGTTATTCACACGTTTTAGTCACTGCTAAGCTGAAAGCATCTTTGGGTAGGTCACCGGCCTGCTTCAACACTGTGACCTCCACTGCTTACAGGACTATATCTGGCTAGTAGTAGCTGTTGAATACTGTCTGACTGGATAAATGAAGGAATAAGTAAATGCTTACAAAATAAATTTATATAGGAATACATAATATAGAAATTCTCAAAACAAACCTGGGATATATATGGAATGATTATCAACCCAGTTTTTCAGGTGAAGAAAACAAGCCTCAAAAACTAACACACCTAAAAATAAATAGTAACCAGGAAGTTTGAGAATCACACTTGGTTTTTTATCCCCATAATCAGTTTTGCCTGCATGGCATCCCACTGACCCATGCTGCAGACAGAGTAGATCACAGAGCATGGTTCTGTGCACAGTGGTGATGAGTATGGACTTTGGTGTCAGTATAGACTCTGATCAAGACCCAAATCCCCATTTATGAGTTATGGAACCAGGGGCAATAAGCCTTAGATTCCTCATTTGTGAAATGAGAATTACAGAAGTACCTGCATTATGGTATTGTTTGGAGTATCATGAGGTAATACACTAGCATCCAAGCACAGAGTAAGGACTGAAAGCACATGACCTAGGATTTTATACATTCTTTTTGCTACAGGACAGAGCCTCCCAGTGTAGGAATCTCATGCAATTAGTGGTGCACAAGTTGGCTTTTGTTGGGGGAGGAACTTCTGGGCAGAGATCAGGAGACTTGACTCCAAGTCTTATCTCTGTCCTTGACTAGGAATAGGACTGCCACCTCTCTGGGCACTAATTTTCATATCTGTAAAATGAAATGGGTCACTAGGTACTAATTTGTGTCTTCAGTCTACTGAGATGGGGGAGCAGAATAAGGGCTATTATGCCTTTATGATCATAGTAAACACTGTTGATTACTCTCTAACATTCTCATCCTTCACAACACAACCCAGATTTTAAGTTCTCCACCTCTCTCCCAGTAGCTGTGTTCTTCAGGAGCAGGTAACTCCGTCCTCACTTACGAGGGGTGAGTTTTGGTTATTAAGACTCATGGCAATCCATCCCAGTGGTTGACATGGTCAATGAACATATGGTTCAATTTGAGCTTGTGAGAAGCTAGGGGCTCTGGTAAAGTCTCTTAAAAACAACACCCAGAAAAGACATTTCTTTTTTTTTTTTTCCTGGAGCTTGCCATTATCTGGTTTTGATACCTAGGATGTTGTGGCCAAACTGAGGAGGAAGTAGAGCCAAGAAAATCTCCAAAAAGCAAATCTAGAGACCTGAGGAAGCACACCCTACTTTTGGACATCTTGTTATTTGAGTTAATTTTCCTTCTTAGGGAATTTCAGTTAGTTGAAAATAAGTATCAGCATGAGAGCACCTCTCTGAACTTGGTGAACAATGGTGTCTTGATTTGGCAACTCAGTTCAGTTCCCTATTTCATCATTGGAGAATGCTCCCTTAAAGCTAGGATTTACTTCTTTCACTGTGACATTCTAAGGTCAGGAGGAAAAAAGAGTAAATCTTTATATATGTGGTTGAAACTAATTCATGGGCCACATTAGACATGTACTCCAAACCTACCTGGTAATGAAAGGTTAAATGAGTATAGTTTGGGGGAGCTCTTTTTAAATTATTGTTCATATTTTATTACACTAATGTTATGATCTGTAAGCATTAGAGATGAAATCCTGGACGCTAAAAGTAGTGTGTGTTGGATTCAAGTTTAGCTGTTTCAGGCTTTGAGCTTAAAAGAGTCTTCTTTAGGTTTTTTTAATTCTTTTTTATTTAGATTTTGTGTTTAGCAAGCAAATTCATATGTGTCATTTTATCTTTTCAAAAGATTTTATTTATTTATTTGACAGAGAGAGAAAGAGCACAAGCAGTGGGAGCAGCAAAGGGTGAGGGAGAAGCAGGCTCCCTATTGAGCAGGGAGCCCGATGTGGGGCTCAATCCCATGACCCTAGAATCATGATCTAAGCCCAATGCAGATGCTTAACCAACTGAGCCACCCAGGAGCCCCCCCATGTTCTAAAATGTTTCTTAATCTAATGTTTATGAAAGGGGATTTCAGTTGAATAACCTTACTGATGCAGATGCTTAACCAACTGAGCCACCCAGGAGCCCCCCATGTTCGTTTTAGACAGTAACTTGAATCTTCTACAGAGAATGGGAGAGCATGAGAAGTTTGAAGGTGGTATAAATGAATAATTTTGCCATTTTGTCCCCCTTGGGGAGTAGGAAGTAAAGGATGAGGTATATTTATGTTATCTAAAATGTTTCTTAATCTAATGTTTAATGAAAGGGGATTTCAGTTGAATAACCTTACTGATTAATAGACTATAACTTTCATTATAACTTGAACTATTTTTGAAGTGTTATTTTGCAAACCTGTCAAGAATGTGATTACTTTTTTGATATGATTTTGAAGATCCTTGTCAATGCATGCTTTGACACCTCATTACAGAAGTCAAACTACTTGGTAACCTTCAGTTATATACTGCATGTAAAAAATGTGCTATGGTGAGCGTTGTGAATTGTCTAAGACTGATGAATCACAGACCTGTACCCCTGAAACAAATAATACATTATATGTTAATTTAAAAAAAACAATGTTATTAAGGTAAACAAATGCCAACTGGGTTGATAGACAAAAAAAAAAATGTTTCTTTGTGTTCAATGTTTATGTATGAGTTCAAGTTGCTTATGAGTTTTTATTCTATTTATTATTTTTTCTTTTTACCTTTGAGCCCCGTTCATCTATTTCCCCCACCGTCCACATTTAGATATTGATGGAACAAAGACAAGGCATGAGACACTGGGAATCACATACTGCAAGAGTTAGTCCATTTTATTGGTCTTTGCATTCCCATGATCACACTAAAAAGAAAGTTACCATTCATTTTTTTTGTTACCATTCATTTTTAACACAATCACTTGTTGATCTCTTTTTTCTAATGAAGAAAGATCATGCTATATGTAAAAGTATGAACAGGTAATAGTAACAAGAGGGAATTTAATTAAAATGTTCTGGTTTTATTCTATTCATTTTTATATTTATTTTTTACACATAGTAAGAGTCACTTGTATTCCATTTTATGATAGTGATATACTTTGCTTTTTAAATAAATTTATTGAGGTTGGAAAAGTGTCAAACTAGCAAAAGGCAGCAAATAACACAAAAGTCTAGCAATGGGAGACTGGTTGGATAAACTAGACACATCCACACAAAGGAGTACTATGCAGCTGTATAAGGAATGAGGAATAGCTCTATATACTACCATAAAGTTACCCTAGGGTATATTAAGAGAGAAAAATTAAGGTGAAGAAAAGTGCATAAGATAGGCTGTCATTTTCTTTAAAACATTTTTTATTTAATTATTTATATATTTATTTATCTGTATGTATATACATATATATGTCTTATATATATATAAATCCAACCTCAATAAATATGAGCATATATTTATTTATAAATTTATATGTGTATATATTATATATTTATTATATATAATAATATACATTTGCTTACATTAAAAATGAAAATATAAACCAGAAACTAAAAAAAAATTATTATCTAAAGGGGAAGGAAGCATGAGGTTAGACAAATTAAAGATAAAGGCTAGACTTAATTGAACATAATTTATTTTGAAGCTTTGACTTCAGAAATATGTAAATGTTTTATGCAATTATAAAACAAAATTAGCAAATTCTGTTTCCAAGAAAATGAAGCGAACACACTTTTCTCCTCCTATTAAATGCAACTGAAAACCCCCAACATTATACATAAAACAAGCATACAAAGACTCTGAAAGATAGAGAGAAGCAGACAGACTAGCAAGAGACCTCAGGACCTGAGGAATGACATATGAATTTTCTTTTATGCCTCAAATACCCAAAGTGAATACTGGAGAAGCCGGCAACTTGGAACTGCCAATGGATACAGACAAAAACATCCTCCAAAATCTTGGTCTCTCAACTCAAAGGATCAGCCTAACAAAGGAGAAAAATGTTTGGACGATAACCACCTTACCCAGGCCAAACACAGAAAACTACAGACCCACCTGCCCCGACCAGCAAAGGCTGAGTGGAGACCCAGGCCCATAATGTAGTGCTCCATCTCTTCCTTCCTCCAGGGTGGTGTCAGAGAAGGACACTGGGAGTGGAGAGCTGGGACTTTCATCCCTGCTTCCCTCTCCATCCCCTGTTGATGTGGGGAGCCTGGACTTCCACCCACACCAGTGATAATGAGGTTTCCCATCCCCTTCAGGCTGGGGTGATTTAAGAGGAGGCCTAGTATAAAGTCAAGAGCTAAATCAACTGCTCAGCATTAATGAACACCTTTTCACCCCAGTGTCAACAGATGCTACATGGGGAGAAGAAATAAGGTTCCCCTCCTCCTCTCAGACATGGTGACCTCGAAGGAGGTCTAGACCTGAATATCTACCCCCACCCAACAATAACAAGGAGTCCCTTCTCCCCAGATGTCAACAGAGTCTGAATGGAGAACCTGGACTTTTGCCCCCATTTGGCAATAACAAGGAGGTCCCCCTCTTTAACCATGGATCAGGGTTAGGGGAGACGTCCTAAAATACAAGATTTAAATAAGATCAGAATCTTATAAGACCCAACATTTCCAAGTTTCAGTTGAAAATCTGAGAAATAAACAGGGTTCTAGAAGGGAGGGGGGGAGAGGGGATTGGTTAGCCCAGTGATGGGTATTAAGGAGGGCAAGTACTGCATGGAGCACTACTGGGTGTTGTACGAAAACAATGGATCATGGACCACCACATCAAAAACTAATGATGTATTGTATGGTGACTAACATAACATAATAAAATTAAAAAAAATTTTTTTTAAAATCTAACACTGGATTTCTTACACCGAATAAGAAAAGACAACCAAAAGAGGCCAACACTAAGAAGGCACAGACATTAAAATTACCTGACAGGGATTTTAAATCAGTCATCATAAAAAAATGCTTCAACATGCAAGTATGAAAACACTTAAAACAAATTAAAATAATAATAAGTCCCAGCAAAGAAGTAGAAGATATAAAGAAGAACCAAATGGACATTTTAGAACTAAAAATATCTAGATTCAAATTAAAATGACCAAAATAAAACACAAAGGGTAGACTCATCAGAAGAATAGAGATGACAGAGGAGAGAATTGGTGACCTAGAAGACAGATGATAACAATTAACCAATCTCAACAACAGAGAGAAAAGAATTACAAACAGAAAACATGAACAGAACTTGAAAGACTGATGGAACTATAACAAAAATCTAACATTTTGTTAAATGTAGAGAATAAACTGATGGTTATTTCACCAGAGGAGAGGTGGGGTGGAAGGATGGGTGGAAAAGGTGATGGGGATTAAAGAGTACACTTATCATGAAGAACACTGAATAATGTATAGTATTGTTGAATCATTATATTGTACACCTGAAACTAATGTAACTCTCTGTGTTAATTATACTGGAATTAAAAATAAAATAAAATAAAATGGAGAAATCTCTATCATGAGAGTGTCAGAAGGGGAGAAAAAGGAAGTTAGGGCTGAAAAAGTATTCAAAGAAATAATGGCTGAAATTTCCCAAGTTGGCAAAAAACATAACATTGAATAAGCTGAATGAAACTGAAACAGGATAAATGCTTTCCCCATAAGATCAGAAACAAGGTGAGGATGTCCCCTGCAACTATTGTTACTCTACGTAGTGAAAGTTCTAGCCAGAGCAGTAAGGCAAGAAAGGGAAATAAAAGATACATAGTTTGAAAAAGAAGAAATAAATTGTCCCTATTTGCAGACAACATAATGGTCTATACGGACAATACCAAGGAATCAAAAGGAAGGAGGGAAGGAACGAAGGAACGAATGAAGGAAGGGAGGGAGGGAGGGAGGTGGGGGAGGAAGGAAGAAAAGAAAACCCACACAAAGAACTAAGTTCAGCAAGGTCATAGGGCACAAGATCAATATATAGAAAGCAACTGTATTTCTCTACACCAGCAATGAACACATAGAAACTGGAGTTAAAAGCACAATACCATTTACAGTAACTCAAAAATGATATTTAATAAATCATGTATAGAACTTTTATGCTGAAAACTAATGAAAGAATATCTAAATAAATGGAGAGGCATACCATGTTGATTAATTGAAAGACTCAACAAAGTAAAGATGTCATTTCTCCCCAGATTGATAACACTAGTTTAACACAGTATCTATCAGAATACCAGGAAGGTGTTTAGGGAGAGGTAGACAAAATCATTCTAAAATATATATGGAAGGGCAACTGAACTATTTTAGTTCCAACAATTCTAAAAATTGAAAACAAAGTGGGAAAAATCACTCTTGTCAATTTCAAGACTTGTAGAGCCACAGCAATCAAAGAGTGTGGTATTGGCTGAGAGGTAGACATAAAGATGAATAGAACATAATAAAAATCCCAGAAATAAAGCCACATAAGTACAATCAGCTGGTTTTTGACAAAGGTGTAAAAGCAATTCAGTGGAAGAATTGCTTCTTTTTGACAAGCGAAGCTAGAGCAGTCAGATATCCACGGGCCAAAACAACAAAATAACCCTCAAACTACACTTCACAACTTACACAAAAATTAACTCCAAATTGATCATATATTTAAATTTAAGACTATAAAAATTTTAAATAATAATACAGGAGAAAATCTTCAGGACCTAGGGCTTTGTTAAGAGTTTTTCGACATAACACCAAAAGCATGATTCCTAAAATAAAAACGTGATAAATTGGACTTAAAATGGAAAACATCTGCTGTATGAAAGATTCTGTTAAGAGATGAAAGGACAAGCTAGACACTGGGAAAAAATCTTTAAAAGCCATTTAGCTGACAAAGGACTCATATTGAGAACCCTCCAACACCTACCATAAAACTACAATCCAATTAGAAAATGGGCAAAAGGCTATTGTGGTTACTGCTGCTATGAACACTGGGGTTCATTGCCCCTTCTTTTCACTACATCTGTATCTTTGGGGTAAATAAATACCCATTAGCGCAATTGCTGGGTCACAGGATAGCTCCATTTTTAAGTTTTTGAGGAACCTCCATACTGTTTTCCAAAGTGGCTGTACCAACTTGCATTCCCACCAACAGTGTAAGAGGGTTCCCCTTTCTCCACATCCTCTCAAATATTTGTTGTTTCCTGCCTTGTTCATTTTTGCCATTCTAACTGGTGTAAGGTGGTATCTCAGTGTGGTTTTGATTTGAATTTCCCTGATGGCTAATGATGATCAACATTTTTTCGTATGTCTGTTAGCCATTTGTATGTCTTCTTTGGAGAAGTGTCTGTTCATGTCTTCTGCCATTTTTTGACTTGATTATTTGTTTTTCGGATGTTGAGTTAGAAGTTCTTTATAGATCTTTGATACCAGCCCTTCATCTGTAACGTCATTTGCAAATATCTTCTTCCATTCCGTGGGTTGCCTCTTAGCTTTGTTTCCTAACAATGTTAGGAATGTTTCCTTTGCTGTGCAAAAGCTTTTTATCTCAAGGAAGTCCCAAAAGTTCATTTTTGCTTTTGTTTCCCTTGTTTTTGGAGACGTGTTGTGAAAGAAATTGCTGTGGCCGATGTCGAAGAGGTTACTGCCTATGTTCTCCTCTAGGATTTTGATGGATTCCTGTCTCACGTTTAGGTCTTTCATCCATTTAGGGTTCATCTTTGTGTATGGTATAAGAGAATGGTCGAGTTTCATTCTTCTGTATATAGCTCTCTAATTTTCCCAGCACCATTTATTAAAGAGACTTTTTTCCATTGGATATTTTTTCCTGCTGTGTCAAAGATTAGTTGACCATATAGTTGTGGGTCCATTTCTGGGTTCTCTATTCTGTTCTATTGATCTATGTGTCTGTTTTTGTGCCAGTAACATGTTGTCTTGGTGATCACAGCTTTGTAGTATAGTTTGAAATCAGGCAACATGATGCACCCAGCTTTGTTTTTCTTTTTCAACATTTCCTGGGCGATTTGGGGTCTTTTCTGGTTTCATACAAATTTCAGGATTGTTTGTTCCAGCTCTTTGAAAAATACCAGTGGTATTTTGATTGGGATGGTGTTGAAAGTATAGATTGCTCTGGGCAGCATAGACATTTTGTGGAAGGAGTCAAGATGCCCTTCAATACATGAATGGATAAAGAAGATGTGATTCATATATACAATGGAATATTACTCGGCCATCAGAAAGGATGAATACCCACCATTTGCACTGACATGGATGGAACTGGAGGGGATTATGCTAAGTGAAATAAGTCAGGCAGAGAAAGACAATTATATGGTTTCACTCATATGTGAAATATAAGGAATAGCACGGAGGACATTGGGGGAAGGAAGGGAAAACTGAAGGGGAGGAAATCAAAAGGGAGATGAACCATGAGAGACTATGGGCTCTAGGAAACAAACTGAGGGTTTCAGAGGGGATGGGGGTGGGAGGATGGGTTAGCCCAGTGATGGGTATTAAGGAGGGCATGTGTTGTAATGAGCACTGGGTGGTATACGCAAATAATGAATCATGGAACACTACATCAAAAACTAATGATGTACTGTATGGTGACCAACATAACATAATAAAAATTAATTAATTAAATTAATTTAAAAAGAAAAATTAATAAAATTGACCATGCCCTGGGCACTTACTCATTTAAAAAAAGAAAATGGGCAAAAGGCATAAAAAGATACTTCACCAGAAATGGCCTAGAAATGACAAACAGAACAGAACAAAATGTTCAACATCACTAGCCATTAGGGAAATGAAAATTAAGACCATAATGAAATATCTACTGCACACTCAGAACAGTTAAATAAAAAGTACTAGCAATACCAAATGCAGGTGAGATGCAGAGAAATTGGATTCCTCACACATTACTGGGAGGAATGTAAAATGGTACACACCCTCTGGAAAACAATTTCACCATTTCTTTAAAAACTAAACATACATTTACCATATAACACAGCAATTGCATGCTTGGGTATTTATCCCAGAGGAAAAACAAAAACTTTCATCCACACCAAAACCTGTACATAATTGCTTATAGCAGCTTTATATTTAGTGACTCAAAACTGAAAATAATCAAAATGGTCCTCAGTAGATGAATGGTTAAACAAACTGGAATATCCACACTGTGGAATAGCACCCAGCAATAAGACAAAACCAACTATTGATACACACAATTTGGATGTATTGCAAGAACAATATGCTTTTAAAAAACCAACAAAAACAAAAGCCAATCCAAAAGACCATATAAGGTATAATTCCATTTATACAACATTCCCAAAACAAAAATTTATAGAGATGGAAAAGAGATTAGTGGTTGTCAGGGATAAAAATTGTGGGAGGAGGAGGTAGTATAATTATAAAGGATTAGTACAAGGGAGATCATCATGGATAGAATAGTTCTGTATTTTGATCATGGTGGTGATTACACAAATCTGCCCATGTAATAAAATAACATAAAACTATACACATACATTTTACCAATGTCATATTCCTGGTTTTGATATTGTGCCATGATTATGTAAAATGAAACCATTGGAGGAAACTGGGTGAAGGGTACCTGCAATCTCTCTATACTATATTTGTAAATTCCCGTGAATCTAAAATTATTTCTTTTTTATTAAGTTTTTTTATTTTAATTCCAATATAGTTAACATACAGTGTTATATTAGCTTCAGGTGTACCCTACAGCGATTCTACAATTCTATACCTCATTACTCCATATTCATCATGATAAGTGTACTCAATCCCCTTCACCTATTTCACCTGTCAAGTTTTTCAAATATTGAAGTGAAAGATAATTTCTAAAACTTTGGGGGAAATGAAATAAGTGAACCTAACTGTATAACAAGTAAGTAGCATAATCACACATAGAGATATTAGTTCAGGAGATTGTCCAACCAGCAGTTGAACTGCATCTCCTTAGAGGGATATAACCTGAAAATCAAAAGATTAGCCAAACAAAATCTTCAACTGTTTTCAATAATCATATGGTTGGTGATAGAGTTATTATTTTTCTGAGACAATTCTGTGTGTCTTGGGGGGATAAGCAAATGTGTTACTGCATTAATACCATTGGGAATTGATATTTTGGGCATGCAAGAAGAGAAATAGGCACTTAAGATCAATGGGGTTGAATAAAAACTTGTAGTTCTAAATTTGAGTTGGAAATACCAGTACAGACTCAAGAAAAATTTTATGTTTTACATTATGTTCAATAAAAAGGCATAGAAAAAATGAGGAAGTCTACAGCCGAGAATGTTTTCTAAATACCATTTCCCACACTCAGGAATCAAGTTTGCTTATATAGGTGGAACATGATAATATACATACATGGTAAGTATGTGTGTGTGTGTGTGTGTTTATCTGTGTCTGTGTGTGTATTTATACATTATGTGTGTGTGTATATATATATATATATATACACACACACACATAAATATAAATATATACATGGTAAAGCTAGAATATTTTCCCACGAGAAGGCAAGAAAGCTATGAAGGACAATTGGGATCATGTCAAAAGGACTCAGACATGGCTCCAATTGGCCAAAGGTGAGGCCAATTGAACCTTGATGATGATGATCATGATGGTTCCAATGGATTGAAACACATCAAAAACCTTTAAATCCATGAATTCATAATGATAATAGTAAAAATTCATTGTTCCACCTGATGAAAGCACATAACATCACCTAGAAAGGATTCTTGGTTGGGGATAGCTGAGTAATTGTAAGTAAAGGGGACTGAAAAGTATTTTCCCTTGGGAATGCAATCAGCAAAATGCAGACTGGGGGAATCTATACAGCACAAATAATGAAGTATTAGCAACAAATAAATTGTGAGGGAAAAAGAAAGGAAGTGGGAATCTACAGAATAAAGAAATTTATAAGACATGTCAACCAGTTGCAACATATAGACTTGTCAGGATTTGAAGTCAGTCTGTAGAAAATATTTATGAATATTTGAATACTGATTAGGTATTTGATATTATAGGATATTATGAAAATACTGTTAATTTTTAACTGTGATAATGTTATTATATTTAAGAATTTTTTTAAATAGCCTCTTCTTTTGAAGATATACTATTAATTGTTTATGGATGAAATGATTCAATGTCTAGGATTCACAGAGGAAGGATGGGTGTAAGGGTAGAAATGGACAAGGATGTGAAAGAAACAGGATTGACCATGAGTTATTAGTTGTTGATACGTGGTTCTGGATACATAAGGGTTCATTACACAATTTTTTTCTACTTTTATATGCATTTTTAAATTTCCCATGATGAAAGCATTAAAAATAATTTGGGCCAAATTTAACAGTATTTGGTAATAATAATATACACAGTATCCAGTTATAGCAAAAATCCTGAAGGTGGGTTCACCACCACAGGCTTGGGAAATTGCTGTAAATAAAGTCATAGTGTCACGCCGATCTACTGGCCACTGTTTAACCATTGAGGCAATTCAGAGAAAGAATAATTATCCCAGCCCTGATTCGTATTTCTATAGCAATCTTTCCTCCAAAGAACTCATCTCATTCATGCTCCCCACATTCCCACCAGGCAGGTAGGTGATCTTATCTCCTTCCTCAATGACATATAAAATTTCAGGTTCCACTGAGTCGTTGCTTTAAAATGCAGCCAGTGATTGTGTGCTTCAAATGCCTCATGAACCTGCAGACTATGGAATACAAGGACTGATGAGACCCCTTGGAGTCTCAGCCCCTAAACTGAGGAAATGTGGTCAGCAGGACCCCTGTGCAGGCATTAAAAAAAAAAATAGCAAGTGTGAGCTGTATGCCTTATTTTTGCATCTGCTGACACCTTCCAGAACCCTGGCCATGTCCCAGGGTGTTTAGCTTAGCCGGACCAGGCAGCACTAACAAAGTCTTCCTAATCACATTTATTACTTCCCAGACCAAATTACCCTTTGTCCCCCTCCCATCACCAATTTTCAAACACACTGACACTCCCTCCACCTTTGCCCAGTTGCCACAGTGTTCCCAAAGATGCATCCACTTCCCCTGGAGCTCAAGTTTTCTCCAGATGTTGGCATCTTACTAAAGGACACAATATTGATAAACCTTGGAGCCCAGTTTGGTGATACTAATATGTTTAGACCTCTTACTCATGTGGAGCACATCATAATTTTCTGCTATAACAGAATAGCATAGACTGGGTGGCTTGAACAACATTTTGTTTATTTCCCACAGTTCTGGAAATGAGGAAATCCAAGATCAAGGCACTAGCAAGTCCAGTGTCTGGTGAGAGCCCGTTTCCTGGCTTGTATGTGGTCGCGTTCTCTCTGTGCCCTCACATGGCTGAGAAAGAGAGAGAGAGAAAGGGCTAGCTCTCTTCCTCTTCTTCTAAGGAAGTGAACCCCATCATGGGGGCTCCACCCTCATGACCCCATCACCTCCTAAAGCTCCACCTCCAAATACCATCATACTGGAGCTCCAACATATGAATTAAGGGGTGGGGAGGAGTGGATACAAATATTCAGTCCATAGCAACTTGTCTCACTGAAAAAATTATAGCAAATACTATTATTTTCATCATTATTATTACTGTATGCACACACATAAAGGAATATATTAATATTAGATATTATTTAATTCTTAAAAATGGAAACCAGAGGCTTGCTGGCTCTTATACTATGTAGAATAGTCTAAACCACCATCTTATATAGAGTCATTCATTTAATCTCTCTTTAGGCAGGTACTCTATGCAAGAGGAAACAGCAGTATGCAAGACCCAAAAAGTCCTGCTTTTCTACAACACATATTCAGAGATAATTATGTTAAACTCTATATTGGCAAAATATGACTGTGCAACCTAATAAATATGAACCTTAGTTCACAAACTATAGTGTGTGAGAAACATTATACAAATTTCTTTTTCAATAAATGCATTTAATTTCTATTTTGAGTCTCCATCCCAAGTTAATTCTTTTGCCTACTTGGCAAAAGAATTAACCTCAGTCATATGAAGAGTTTCTTCCCATCCTTCTGCAGGCTCAAGTCAAGGTTCCAAGGGTCGGTCGATGAGCTGTCAACCCACTGCAGAGACCCCAGCGATTCATCCAACCACATACATCACCACTGGAACATCCACTGTCCTGTTTCTGTGTATTGATTTTAATTATTTTTAATATTGCATTAAAATAGGATTCATCTTGATGACAGCATTTTTTGGCACTGTCCTTAAGTTTTGCTCTCTAGACAAGTGCCTCACTCACCGCACCCCAGGCCCTGAAAGCCAACATCTGAAGGCCCTCCAGCTTTATGGTTGGCACTTTCTCAGGCTCACCAAGGTTCTGGGTGGAGACCCTCAACTAGGGTAAATTTCTAAGAGTTGCTATTTATATCTCCAAGAGATTTTCTTTCCTTCCAGAGGATCAGTATATTACTTTATTTTTCTCAAACATGTGACGTAACTCACAAAATCATTCCTCCTGAGAAAGCCTTTTCTAATTTCTAGTTTACTGATTAAGCATCTGGAGCCAGACTCAAGGAGTTCATCTGTACCCCATCCTCCTCCCCACTCCCTCAGCTGGTTGCTCTTTCTCCTGTGTCAAGGGCAATGTTTATACTTTTTGGCCTATGGAATTGAGTCAAAGAGGTAGCTCAGAGCCAAAACCAGCTAGCTGTGGATAACAATTTATTTTCACTCTTGAAAGACTGCTAACTGCCCAGTTAACTTCTTCATCCAGAAAATGCTCTTCCTCCAACTAAGCTAACTGCTTCCTGACGGCAGTAGAAATGTTAGAGCCCATCAGTTATATTGGCTGACACACTCAGGATCAGTGTTACTTGAAGTTTACATTTTAAAAGGCTCATGGGGGAAAAAAATCATTCCACTTAGACCATCAAATGTGTTCACTGCATTCTAATTACTCTAGCAACTGCTTTGCAAATAAAAACTTTTAAAACTTACAAATAAAAAATAAACAAGGAAAGGGAATGCATAGCAGTTTCTATACATTGATGAAACTAAAGAAATTTTATGTTTAGAGCAAGGTATTTTAAAATAATATATACTTCAAAGAAGAAATACTCTTTTTTTTAAGGATTTTTTTCAAGATTTTTTTATTTATTTGACAGAGAGAGAGACAGCCAGAGAGAGAACACAAGCAGGGAGAGTGGGAGAGAGAGAAGCAGACTCCTGCAGAGCAGGGAGCCTGATGCGGGGCTCAATCCCAGGACCCTGGGATCATGACCCAAGCTGAAGGCAGACGCCCAATGACTGAGCCACCCAGGTGCCCCAAGAAGAAATACTCTTAATGAAACAAGTTTTTCTTAAATAAAATACCTTTTTTTCCTCCAAGAGACTCGGAAAGAGCATTCATAAAACTGTACATCCCTCTTTGAGGGCTATAAATATCCTTAGCAGCAATAGCATGTGATTATCCAAATAAAATTAGCTTCAGAAGCAGAAAGGATAAGAGGGTGTTCAAGTACAGAGAGATTAGGTGATCGTTCAGCTGTGATCGCTTGTATAGAATTTTTAAATAATTTCTTGCCTTGTCCCAGAAAGGATTTAAGATAACTTAAGATAATATAAATCAAAAGGGGAGGCAAAAGAGAAAGAAAAACATTTCAGACATAAAATAGGGGCAGGAAAGAAGTTAAAATAGACCTGTAGAAAAAACTCATCATGAGTACAAGTATATCTAATAAGCTCTGGCTCGGCAGAAATGTTTGACTCCTTGGGTGCCTGGGTGGCTCCACTGGTTAAGCGTCTGCCTTCTGTTCAGGTCATGATCTCAGGATGCTGGGATCAAGCCCCGCATCAGGCTCTCTGCTAAGTGGGGAGTCTGCTTCTCCCTCTCACTCTCCCTCTGTGCTCTCTCTCTATCTCTCAAATAAATAAATAAAATCTTAAAAAAAAAAAAGACTCCTAGAAGTGAGATTTGGAAAGGCCCTTAGGGGAGACATGTTACTCAATGCTCATGGCATGGAAATGGAAGCCCAGAAGAAGCTCATGGTATGCCAGCTGGGTAGAAATTGACCCTCTTTCCCACCAGCCTCACCTCCTTTCTCTCCTTTTGCTGCTTCAGCCTCACACCTTGTCTCTTCTTCATCTGGATGAATCCTCAATGGATCACCAATGAGGAGCAAGACCATGGAGATTCAGAGACAATATAACAAAAAGTACTGACAGAAGCCGGTTAATAATCAATTAATCAACAAATACTTTAAGCACTTATTGTTCACCAGTCACTGTGTTGATCGTCAGTGTGATAGGGATGGTGATACAAAGAAATACCAAAATGACGTGTGAAAGTTAGTAGAACCATCACTTTGCTGCTGGTTCCTATCTCACCGAACAGACAAAATTTTGAAATCCTTATGGATCCATTGGTGATCTTTTTTTTTCTTAAGATTTTTATTTATTTATTTGAGAGAGAGAGAAAGCACAAGGAGGGGCAGCGGCAGAGGAGAGGGAGAAGCAGTCTCCCTACTGACCAGGGAGCCCAAAGTGGGGCTGGATCCCAGGATCCTGGGATCATAACCTGAGCCAAAGGCAGATGCTTAACTGACTGAGCCACCTAGAAGCACCCCTCCATTGGTGATCTTTAAATGCTGTTAAATTTTTCTTTTATTATCCTGGAAAGAAAATAAAATGTTCAATCTGAGCATTAAATTTTCATAATTACAACCCAGATAGTCTTGGGACATTTAGTAAGAGACATGCTAGATGTGGGGAAGGAATGCAGATGTTATCATAATTTACTTAAGCAGACCACCTGTCTGCATCACGTGATCCCCACCTGAAGAGGAGGTGATGAAAACATGTTTTTTAAAGTATCTTACTTTTTCCTTGTAATACATATTCCAAAATTGTGGGAGACCATATATGATCTTGTCCGTTTATAGAAGCAGCAATCACCCAGAAAAAAACAGTCCTCCTGTTGCCATAGTGATCATGATTTATAGAGCCATGCCACCAGAAATCTCATTCAACTGAAAATCAAAGTCCCCAAGTGGCAATAAGCTGAGAAAACTGTAATATCAGGTAGGATGGTGAGGAAGTTGTAAATTTTAAGACACAGCAAGGTCCCTGGACAAGAAGTGAGTGCTAAATTCCCTCCACCTCAGGTCACAGGCAAGGTGGACACACTCACAAAAGTCCTGTGTTAGAGATCAGATAACTTCTACAGCTGAAAAATGTATCTGCTCCATTTTTTTAAAAAGATATGTTTCTAGGAAAGTGGTGAAAAGGCAAAGACATACTGGCATGACAATGAAGTTGATCTTCTACAGAATTGACTTGCTTAATCAAATGGTATCACCTCAGAATGTGGACATGATATATTTCATATGGTTAATAGTTGTGGTATATGGATTTATTAATACCAAATAAAAAAGAGGCTATTACCATTCAGGCCACCACTGTGGACCAAGTGAATGATGCTCCCTGGAGGTGTATAGTGCGGTGGCCTTTCTGCCCAGCACATCTCCAAGACGTGAGGTTGCTTCCCCACCACCATGTCGATATCATGTGACTCCCACTCCCATGGCCCTTGAAGAGTACCTGATCCTGAGGTAAGAAAGTGAGAGTCAGCATACAGCAGAATAGTAACACATGGACTTGGAAGCTGCTGGTGGACCTTCCATCCATCAAGTCAACTGAGGAACAGAGAGGGTCCTTCTGCAGTGTGAGACTCTTGAATAAAAGCAGAGAAGTAGGCAAGAAATGGAGAGCTTTTCATATTCCCTGTTCCCATCTTGTTAAAAAAAAAAAAAGTCTTTATCTCAGGACGCCTGGGTGGCTCAGTCAGTTAAGTGTCCAACTCTTGATTTTGACTCAGGTCATAATCTCAGGGTCCTGGGATCAAGTCCCACCTCTGGCTCCACTCAGCAGGAAGTCTGCTTGAGATTCTTTCTCTCCCTCTCCTTCTGCCTCCCCATCCCCTGTGCACACTCTCTCTCAAAAAAAAATAAATTAAAAAAAAATTTTTAAAGTCTTTATCTCTTCTTCCTCCTTTTTTCCTTTGCCCCTAGGGAAGTTCCACCAATGTTGGCATTTTCTATTACCTGGTCACATCTCATGATGGTGCCTGCCTAGTGGAATATATGACATTTCCCTTAGTTACACTTGTCCAGTTTCAGCTTTAACTCTTAGTGGCTGGCTGCCCACATCAACTTCCTGATATTTCTCAGTAAAAATAATACTGTCTGCTTATACTGTTGAGCACTTACTATGTGCTGCACACTGTTCCAAGTACTTTATAATTATTGATTCATTCAATTAGCCCTCACAGTAACCCTATTACAGCTGGAGGAAGTGAGTGGTTAAGCCATTTCCTCAAGGTCATATCACAGGTCAGTTGTGGAGCAGGTATTTGATTCCAGACCGTCCGGTTCTGGATCCCAAGCCCAGAACCACAGGCAAACACAGCTTCCCTGCAGATTTAAGTCTGCATGAACACCAAAAGGTAATCAACAATATCCCCCAGGAGATGTCACACTTTGAAGTGTTCCTGGCTTATGGAGAGGCAACTTTGGACAGTTTTAACTATTTCCAGTGATGTGCATGCACACACACACATGCACACACAAAACACATATGTAAGTATGCAAACAGATATGTGCACACACACATAGGCATGCACACACGCACACAAACATACACACACCCCTCAACATATGGCCAGAGTTGAACTGAGTGGTCACATCAACTTGAGGAAGCCATTAACGCTCTGAGTCTGGAGACCAAGACAAACCCAGTCTGGGACAAACTCATCCACAAACCTTAGTATCAAGGTTGGGTGAACTGCTTTTAACTGCACTAATGAATGGACTGGACCTTGAAGGATGATAAGACTTTAAGAGGTTTTTTCCCTTTTTTTTTTTTTAGCACAAACACATTTATTTCCTAGCCAAAGGGATGATCCTAATTAAATCAACACTTCGAAATAGTTGAGTATAAAATGTTTGTTATAAAAATAATTGGACATAGTAAAGGAGGAAAAAAAAGCAGTATAGAGATTTGCTCACTGAACTGAGCTCATTCATCCTCACAGCTAATTCCTGTCCAAAAGGATGATGGAATTTTTACTCTACTTGTTCATAGACCCAAGTAACAGGTGACATTCATGACACATTCCACCGCTAATTTCCCATCTTCCAATTTTCTTGTTATTGTGCTTTCCTTCCCTTTCCAATCCTGATGTTGAACCAATGCGCCATCTGTGAAGTTGCAGACAGAGTTTTTCCGTCATCAGCTGTAGTTTCTTCAAACTTCCCTTCCAGATTACATGAAAACTATGCTATTTTTAAAGTGCTCTCAGTGTTTATGGTGAGGTGTTTGCTATCAGAAGAGATGATACAATCTGGTTTGGCCATGGCATCCACTTTTTGCAGAGCCCATTCCCACTCCTACTTCCTTCAAAGCCTTTGCTCTCCACTAAGGACCATCTTCCTACCAGCTGCTGAATGGGGCCACTTGGGGCATGGGTGGGTGGGCATGAGGAGCCAGCAGAACAGAATGGGGCGTGGGGAGTGTGGCTTACTGCTTTTATTATTTTTAATGGAGGATCAATTCTATCTCAGAAAAGCCTCTTGCTCTGAAATCAGAGTTGCCAGTTGTTGAGTCTCATGCCCATGAAAGATGGAAGATGGAAGGCAGGCTCCAGGAACTGCATGTGTGTTCTGGTATGTGCAAGTGCCCACGAACGCAGTGTAACTAACTATCACTACAACTCAGGGAAATGCACTGCATTTCAGATGTATCCGGTCTACAGAAATCACAGGTTCATACAGAAATGAGGTTTGCAACCAGAAACATAAAAGCTGTAGGAGGTAAAGTGAGCTTTGACAAGGAAGTGTTACATTTTCTCCTTAGAGTTATTGGAAATAAACAGCTTCCCATCTAATGTAGCGTTCTTGTCACCTTTACTGAATGTCTCCAATTACTCTTTTGTGCTAATGCTATTGACATGCTGATATTTTTATTGATGTGTAGTTGACAGACAATATATTAGTTTCAGGTGTATAACATAGTGATTCAACATTTATATACATTATGAAGTATAAAATGATAAATCTAGCTACCATCTCAACATGCTAATTTTCATATCTTGTATGATCTTGAAAATGAGAACATAACATTTACCATCCCCCAAAATTCTTATTCCCTCAGCCCTATATGCAGAGAGTTAAAGAAATAAAATAAATACAAGTTGTTACTTATCCTCAACTCTACTGTTCCTAATTTGTACACTACTTTGAGAATGACTTGTCTAAACTCTTGGATGGGATTAATGAGCCACTAATGGCCAACCAAAGACTTCCAGTAGTCTTTGTTGCCCTCATTGTCTTCTGTCACCTTGTGTACAGGAAATTGAGGATTTTCCTCCAGAGCTGCAGTATTTTTCCAAGTGTACAATGCCACAGGAGCTTTCCATCCCTGGAATTTTTATCTGTGAGCTTGACCAAGAGGATTTCACCAGTTTCCAGACTTTTAAAGTCTAGCTTTCCCTCTCTTTCCCAGATTAACAAATGTGGGCAATTAAGAATAAACAGTAAACAGAAAATCCAGAAATGCTAAACAAGAGAAAAAAACTGTTTAAAAATATAACTCTAAATACATTAGAACAGAGATTGCCAAAACTCTACTACCTTCCACAGATTGTGTGGGTTTTCAGATAGCCACACATGGGATTTTCATTGGAAAGCCAAAGAGACACTCACAGATCATAGCCCACATTTCTGTCTCTGCCATCATGACAGAAAGTAAATGTTGCACAGCAGGCAACAGGAGGAAGCACCAAAGTCTCCAGAGAATGGTGAGTAATCTCTGTCTGAGAGGATGACAGCAACCACTTTAAAAGGCTAATCTAAATTTATGAGCCTTCACCCTTTGCCTGTTCTCTGAATGTTGATTCCAGAAGATATGCCCCAGAGATGTGTAGCTATTGAGCTTCCTAGATGGGTGTAGAAAGGTCAAAGTATTTATGGCAGGAAAAAAAGGCTCTTGGGATAAAGCTGACTTAGAAATTACATGTTGGCATTCTTTCCGTTTAGCCAGATAAAAACTTCTAGAATTTGGATAGAGATGTAATTCCACCTGGTTTCTTTTTCTAAGCCCCAGTTAATATTTTGTAGCCTGAACAAGGTCATTGGGAGTTATTGAATCTATCAAGCAATCTCCCCTACTGAGTGAATGGGGAGATCATTCTGGAAGAACCACAGAAGGGAGTTTGCAAAAATTACAGGGAGGTTTAGGAGATAAGGTACCGAAAAACAGACCTGATAATTTTCTAATCACTTATAGGAGACAAGCACCTATAGGTAGCTACTGATTATGGAACTTCCCAGGTGGGAAATTGGTGTGTCTGTCTTCCTATATTTGCATAAACCAAGTTGACATACAGTCTTCTCGTGTGTACAAAGGACATGAACTATTCATCCCTCCCACTATATTTTACACCTCACTAATGTAATTCTCCCTCCAGGTTTTAAGATGAAAAATCTGCCCAGAGTCACCAAGTCAATTTCATTTTCTTAATTTCAATTTCATGAATCCCTAAACTCCAAATAAATACTTTTTAACTTCTGATGAGAAATATATAATTTAGAATCATCATTCTGATCATTTTAAGACTATCTGAAAGACTCAGAGACCCTTATTTACATGTCTTTCCTTATCCTGATTTTATAGAAGAAAAAATAAACATCAATTTTCAGGCATAAGGAAGTGATTTCAAATTAACTCTAAATAGTCCAAGTAGTGGGCAATAGGTAAAGACTTGGAAGATCCAAAATAGCAGATAAGTTGTTTAAATATATTTACCTTTGTATTTCATTAAGATTAATTATCTTAAATCAATGTGTATAACACATGTAATATGATAAAACTATTCAAATTACATTGTAAATCCCTTAGTACCTATGGGCTAGTTAGTAGGACAACATGAATAAACAGAGAAGGGAAAAAAGTTTCTCAACTTCGGAGAAAACTCCACTGAAATGTTTTTCCCTTTATTATCCAAAAATGAGCATAGGCTGTGGAGAAACTGCTATTAAACAGCAACCCAACAAATACTAGCAAATACTGTGGCATCATTTCAGAATTTTAGCCAAAAAAAAAGAAGAAAAATTCTTATGAGAGATAGCAAAAGTAAAATTTTTTTTTGTAATTTAGGAAAACAATATTAATATACTTGCTTGTATAGCATAAACCATTGCAGCCTACACAACAATCCTGTGTGAGAAGCAGATCCCATAACATCCTCAGAGTGGTTGCTGCTTGGCGGGGAGCACAGAGCTCAAAGTGCCCAGGCTAGGACTCAACAACAAATCCTAGGACTTTGAGTCTAGTGATGGTGTGTTTGTATTCTCATGATGTCAAGAACATTATCCTTCTCAACCAAGAAATTCCTATAAGAACATTAAAAGACTGTGGAAAAGTTAAGGTACTCTGCTGCTCCTGTTCCATATCTTAGTCCTGGTTATGTTTCCTTCACCTGTGGGCTTCAAAAGTAAAATGACCAATAGTTTTACCAGCAAAATGGGCTTATTTGGAAATAGTAGAGGAATAGCAATTCGGGACATGCAAGCTATGGCAAGCCATAGGCAAGTCTGGAAATCCAAGGAAAAAAACATTATTTTTTTTAAAGATGTATGTATTTATTTTAGAGAGAAAGAAGGTGCTCATGAATAACAAAAGGAGAGAATCTTCAAGCAGGGTCCCTGCTGAGCACAGAGCTCAATCTCATGACTCACGAGGTCATGATCTCAGCTGAAACCAAAAGTCAAACTCAACTGACTGAACTACTCAGGTGCCCTGGAAAGGAATATTATAGAAGAGGAAAGAAGGACGTTGGGAGGTGGTACTTTGAATGGAAGTCCATTGGAGGATAGAGAGAGTTCCAGGTGCTGAAGATTTCTCATTAGCTGAGTTGTGGTTTTTTCTTATTGGCTGAGCTTGTCACTGGGCAGGGAGAAATTCTTCTTTCCTCCTTCTGAAGTAATAAAGTAAGCTTCTTTTTGCTGGTAATGCAAGGTATATCTCTTCCTGCTGGGGTCTGCAATGATTTTAATCCACTCCCAAATACCACTCTACTTCTGAGTTGACACGAGCACTTCACTCACTGTTATTACACAAAATCCTGAACCCTCTGAAGCAGGAGGTAAGGGAGGCATAGTAAGAGATTGCTTATTATGTCTGTGGGAAAAACAAAGGTGAAAGATGGCTGATGGCCCTTGTCTCCACGACAGTGGAATCTGTTCTCTTCCTCCCCCTCAAGTTCAATTGTTGCATTAGATAGCATATGTAATTTAGCATTTTTGAATAGCAGTTGGCAGAGCACACAAGATCAGGTCTCATAATGCAAATTTGCCTAGGTTCATGAGCTCAGCCTCCAGGCAACCTATTGTTTCAGAAAAACATTTCTCAGCTCTAGAAAAGGGTGATGACTTCATGGGTTGCATCCAGATACCTCTTTTGTCATTTTTCGGCTTCCTGATCCCAGGGTCAGCCCTGTCCTCAGTTACTATCTCTTCCACCCATAAAGCAGTCTTAACCTAGCTAAGCTCTACTTTTGAGGATCTTGCAGGAAAACTCTACAACAGCTGCTTTAAAAAGGGTAAATGTCAGCAAATCGTGACTTAGAGAAAAATTTTAAAGTTTAGGATTGTAGACAGTTTTTGCACCCAGAGATGCTAGGGAAAGAAGGGCAAGAGGACCCAGGGAAAGAACTGCAGGAAAGGATTTTCACTGGCTGACTCCTCCAAGCCCTTTGTTTATTAAACTGACACCCAACTCAAGCTGTCACATAGACTTGCTCCTTCAACGCCCATGGGTTCTTCAGAGTGCTTTCCTGGTACGGGATGCTACTACAGAAAGTGCAGAGTGACAGCTTCATAAAATCAAGCATTCTAAAGTGAGGAGGGGATTTCAAGATCATCTATTCAAATCCCTCATTGTAGTGCCAGGAAAACTGAGGCCAAGAGGGACTTGTCCAAAGTCACAGAATTCATTAGAACAGACTACTGACATGCCTTTCACCTTTACCAGAGGAGTTGGAAGAACCTCCCTGACCATCTAAACATTGCAAAATGAAATTGATTTCAATGGAGCTTTAGCTCAGATGGAACTTCCAGCAGCAACATGGTAGCACCTGGGAGAAACAGAGCGAAACCCAGACCCTGTGACCACACACTTGCCTGCCAAAGTCAGCCAGATTCTCAGAAAGTCAGACGAGTAGAACCTGGAAGATTGCCCCTCTTTTTTGTTTTTGTTTTTGTCTTTTCATTTTTTTCAGACACCCACTGTTTGACCTGTTTTCCTGCAATAGGTTACATTTTACCTCTATCCTTTTTACTTCTCCACAGTGAATTCATTGAGGCCTTTGACTGGATCTCTGTAGCTGTCCTTGAACACTTAACACTGAAGTGTGGTGGAAGGAGACAATGTTGTGTGTGACTCTGGGACACCCTTGTGTTTTGGGCAGTGTCTTGACTCCAGAATCCGAAAATGAGTGACACCTGAAGATTCAAAGCAGCTCCAGGAGAGGGACAAATGTGACTAGAAGGAAAAATGGGCCAGCTGAGAACAACCCAAGAAAATAGGGAGTGTTCTGTGCTCTGTTGAAATATGGGGCTAAGGAGACTACAACAGATGTCTCCAAAACACTTTATGGCTGGTAATGGGAAGCTATTTCTCATGCCACTGAGAAAAAGAGATGTGAAGAGAAATAGGAACTGAGATAAAGAAGGAACAAGGATGGAGTGGGAGCTTTATGCCTTTATCTATTACAGGGGTCTTAAAACTGACTACTATCCTGATTTTTAAAACCTTGGCTCTCTAAGGGTCCGTGACCATGGTGTCTCAGAGATGCAGGAGGTCAAGTTCTCAGCCACACTGTTCCCACCCACACCAGAGATCTTGCCCAGGCTCTGCAGCTCAACAACAAAGGCCCTTCTAGAAGCCACGTCAGTTTAACCGGTTCTCTTGTTCATCATGTGAACTTAGTCTCCCCTCTCAATCTCTCTCTCTCTCTCTCTCTCTCTCTATCTCTCTCTCTCTCACACACACACACACACACACACACACACTCAACACACACACCCCATTCCCTGGTAAGAAAACTACTGCATAAGAACAGAATAAATTCTATTTTCCTTAATCATATTTTTTAGTGTGCAGGGAAAAAAGATAAGATTGGAGCACTTTTATATCCAATAAGTGGCTTTATAGTCAAAATAAAAATGACATGACTGAATGAATGAATTACAAGTAAATTGCCAAAAACTTAACTAGAAAGATGCCATCCCAAAAAACCAGGAGTCAAGATTATGAGTTTAGATAACTCCATTGGGCATCAATCCACATAGCCACAAGAAAGTGCACAGGAATTGAAAACCCAAAGTCTCACAAGCCAAGCTAGAATATTCTTGGAGAAATTTAAGCAGTGGTAAGAAGAAATGTTAGAAAGATCTGTTAAAGCCCAATCAGCCTTGGTTAGTTACTTCCCTGAGGAGCCCAATTCACCAGGCTTGCACACCCTCAGGAAGAGCACTGATATCAAGCCCAGAACCCAACAAGGGAAATGCACCAAACAGTGTTGCTCTGGACCATTCTCTTGCTGAACTAAATTATACTCACCTGTCCAGTTCCAAAAGAAAGTCTCACCTTTTCCGAAAGAGTTTCTGTGTGTGATAAACCTTCTTTCCTGAAGCCCCTATGAACACATGAACTCAGAATATTCTTTATGTTTTATGTAATATTTGCTGTTGCAAATCTCATCTCCTCAAGAAGCAAGTTCTCTTGAAAGGCAGTAACCAAGTGTTATATTTCTTGTGTATCTCCTACCATACCTAGCATGGCATTGGGCCACAAAGTCTCAGTAAACACTCACCAATTGATTGATTGACCAAAAGGATGAGGAGGCCAAAACAGGAAAACTTAATAGGTGAGACATAGAACAGAAGAACAGGGGCCATTACAACTAGGAATGGCACTTGGGGGTGCTTGGGAAAGAAACAAAAGGACCCAGTGGATAAATATGGAAGGATTTTGAGAGGAAACATGGCCTACAGGCCATGTATGGAAAGTTTAGTCTGTGCCCAGCACAAGTGCAAGCTATCATATGTTATAACTCATTTAATCCTCAAAGCAACCCTATAAGGTGAATACACTGAGGCACAGTGAGCTCAGTTAGCTTGCATGAGATGAAACAGCTAAGTGGTATAAGAGCCACAGTTCAAACCCAAGCATTCCTAGGGCCCCTGCACCTTATCAGTACGCTCCACCATCCCTTAGGAAAGAATAAGGGAGAGAAGCTGTGGGTATCCAAACCAATTTTTGCTGCAATGCCTGATCACTGACAGAATTCATAGCAAATCTTAAAATATTTTTACTCAGCCAGAAAGATGTACAAGCATAGAGAATCAAATACAGTTTGTTTTTCTTCATTCTCCTCACAAATAGAGAATGGAGTGAAAACATGCATGCATGCATGGAAAGGAAGCCCAAGTGCTTCCTGAGCCCACGTTACACCCTTTCAACACCCCTTGGGTTTCAGTCACAGCTCCTGTGGCACAGACCGCATCCCATTTCCAGTCCAAGATGCAACATCCCTCTGCTTTTCTCCCTGAGATCCCCCAAAGCCTTGGAAGCCAGTTCAGCAGCAGCAGGCCCAGGGATGTTCACACCCCCAGGAAAAACTCTCATTTCTGAGATAATTGCCTTCCCCTCCAGACAAGAAGATCCCAAGGGGATTACACTCTAGGTGCCCTCAGCAATAACCAGCTCAATAATAAACACTTTGTTGAATATGCTTCTGTCCCTGCCTCATTCTCCTTGCCTCTGATGCCTGCTTTCTAGGATAGCTTCATGAACTGATAACTATAGCAGACCAAGAAAGCAGAAGCTCAGAATGGGCTTCAGGAACTGGACTGTTCACCAGTCAGTAGATGACAAGTGGTCAACAGCGATAATTTCTGACATTATGGAGCTTGACAATGACTGAATCTCTCACCTGACTGGACTGCAAGGGGTACAGGGAAAGGGAAAGCACTGGTCTAGACAGAAGCCCTCGCACTGGTACAAGAGTACATGTGTATATTGTAGAATTGACTGGCTTTTGTTACCTGCTGGTAGGGCTGGGACTTGGGTGAGGCAAGCTGAAAATTTAAGGGGGCATCAAGATACTCATTAATCAAATTAAATAATAGTTTAACTCGCTTTAGTTCCATCATGATTTAACATTTTTATATTTTATTCATTATGTATGGTTTGCATTGATTTTCATTTTTTTAATGCAGTTGACCCTTGAACAATGCAGGTGTTAGGGGTGCCAACCACCCATGCAGTCAAAAATCCATGTGTAACTTTTGACTCCCCAAAAACTTAACTACTAATAGCCTATTGTTAATAGGAAGCCTTAATGATAACATAAACAGTCAATTAACACGTTTTATATGTTATATGTATCATACACTGTAGTCTTACAATAAAGTAAGCTAGAGAAAAGAAAATGTTATTACAAAAATAATAAGGAAGACAAAAACATTTACAGTACTGTAGTGTATTTATGGAAAAAAGCTACATATAACTACTTATATAATAAGTAAGTGCATAAAACCACCCATGCAGTGCAAAGCCATGTTGCTCAAGGGTTAACTGTATTGCATTAAAATATTTTCCTTGGCTACTAAAGTTTTTTGGCACCCCCTTAAATTTTGCACCAGAGGTGAATGCCTACCTGCCTCACCCTAATTCTGGCCTTGCCTGTCCTAAAAGCCTTGAAGAAAGGCTCAAGTTGGCCAACATTAAGCCAGAGCATTCTGTGAAAGCTAAAAGGCCCCCTGCCATCTTCATATCCTATAGTCCATGAGCAAACTGTACTGAGAGGTTTGGCTCAGGATTGTCATGAGAATGGTAGAATTGCCAAGGAGAATGAGTGAGCACTGATAGGTCTCCAGTCTTAAAGAAAAAGTGGGACCCTGAGTCAGAGGATGGGTCTTGAAGAGTCAGATGTCCCTAAATCCCCCAGGTCAGCTGAGTCCCCCTGCCCTTCCTTTTTGTTGGAGAAGAATCTAGAAGGCATCATCCCCTGCTGAAAACATGCCAAGACCTCACATGTGGCAGAGGCAAAGTGACACCAGCCTATCTCTGCATCTCTGACTTGCCTCCAAAACAATAATGAGGGTCAGGTGAGTGAAGAGGAAACAGATACCTCACCACAAAGTGCCAAATCTTACTGATACCTACTGGAAGGAGCCAGAGGAGCACATGTATGGGCATCAGTGTTGAGGGTGTTGGAGGGAAGGAGAGGATATGGGGTTGGACAGGAGAGAGTTTATTCACATGGAAACTTTCTCTTGAGGTTCAGGATTTAATAGTCTGGCAAGGATGACTGGGGCTGATCCTATGGAGCTGGCAGGATGGCTCCCTGAAAGTGGATCTCATGACACGTACAGTGAATAAGAGACAGAGGCCAGACCCACCTTGGTAGGGTGTTGCAGAAGGGATGAGAAACTCAAGGAGGAGGGCGTGTTCAAATGGCTTTATCATATGAAATCAGAGAACCCATCACCTAGAGTCCCTTCACTTGAAGAAATGCTCTAGTGAGAGGAAACCAGCATTTGAGAAGCTCAGTGTCCCCTATAATCTAGGGCTGATATTAGAAGATGTCACCATGAGAGCGGGTTACCCAGTGCCAGCAGGGACAAAAGGAGTCCTGATTTAAGAGAGGCCAGGAGACAAAATTTAATTATCAGTGAACATCAAGGAAGATATAATTACTATAATAAGTGTCAAATCCAGAACTGCAAACAAGGCACCTTGTTCTACAGGAATTTATCAGAATGGCAAATAGACCCACCCTTATGTTTCTTCATGTAAGATGACCCAACGGTCAACCTGAGTATTATTTGACTTATATAGATGATGTCAACTGTTGCAATTGAAAGTCATAATCCTTCACCAAGGCTCCAGATATGAGCCATTTCTCAGACCTGAAGTCCCTGAAAAATAACCCTGTCAAGTCCCCACAAGAATATGCAATGAGAATTTAAGTCTTCTCCAAAGAGACCTGGCGTCATTTACCAGATTTCCTGAACTGGGGAGACAGAGAATATCCAGATCTTTCAAAGTCACTGGATTAGGTGTCAGTGTTTAGGTGACCAAATTAGACAAAATGCCATAATGACAAACCAGATCATCAAATTGCAGATTCAGTGGGTCTGTGGGCCCACCTAGTGGTCATGTCCCTGGACCCCAAGTGCATACAGAGATAGATATTTAGCAGCTGGCAGAACCCTCAGTGGTTTTCTGGAAGGTGGAGTAAGACACTATGGTAAGAGAAGTCAAATAGAGGCTACTGAAACTGCCCCCTCCCAGCCAAGACAGTAAATCAGAAACAATATTCTGATTGACAGTTCCCAGAATATGCCCATTCAATTAACCTGCATGACCCCTGCAAAGAGCCAGATACAGTAAGATGGACAATGGCATGCTCCCATTAACCAATAGCCCTCATCACTGCTGCTAGGCCAGACATGGCATATTTACTCAAACAAATAATACAGTCTCCGGCTGTTGGTATGTAGCTATGGTCAGGATGAATGCACTCTTTTCAATCTTCATCACTAAAGACGACCCAAGGCTGCTGGTATTCTTGAGAATACTAGCAGGACCATTCAGTCTCTTGCCTGGCTCTATGTTTTTCTCCTAGCCTGCCCCCAATAGTTCACAGGGCTCTGGATCACCTGACAGTCCACAGAATTTCAAAGACCCACCACACGAGTGGCTTTATGTTGACTGTACCTGGCGCAGAGGAGTGGCAAGTACACACAAAGGCACTGATAAGAAATATGTATCCCATAGCATGAGAAGTAACTCTTAAAAGGGGCCCACCACATCAATGATGCTTTCAGGGGTCCAGTGGTCTGGGGGAACAGTCAAGGAGAGAGCATTGCACCCCCACCACTAAAAAAGATGTATAGCACTTGATTTAGATTTTGGAGGCGTGGTATACTTATACTGGGAATTCTATATGTCAGGTATCTCAGAATGCTACCAGAGCAAGTGAGGGTTCCACAGCAACTCCAGGCTCTAGGGCAAGCCTCCAGGACAAGACATGACCTGGTAGGTCCAAAGGGGCCAGAGGTTTCCATGGTAGGTTAGGAGAACACGTGGAATCTCTAGCCAGCCCAGTAGGAGAACTGCAACATAGACTCCAATTTTCTGGAACAAGACCATGCAGAGGATTAACTCACCCTTTGGAAAGTAGCTCCTATGCATTACTGAATCCTAGTAAAGAGTGAGCATCTATCCACCAGACATTGTGTTACTGTATCACCCTAGTTGCCCATAATGAGCTCAGTATTCTTGATCCACCATGTCTCAGTTATCTATTACTATATACCAAACCCCTCAAAAGTAAGCAGCCCAAACTATCTTATTTGTCACAATTCCATTGGTCAGAGTAGTTGATTTTTTTGTATTGAGGTTCATGGTTCCCAAAAGCACAAAGTAGAAGATGGTAGACTCTGATGATCCATATTGCAGGTAAACCCCCTCCCAAGGTATCTAAATGTTCCAATCCAGACTCAAGCTCCAGGTCTGGGATCTCACCTAAATCGGGTCCAGGTGCAGAGGAGGCTCTCCAGGAGCAGTTCCTCTTGATTGGAAGACCTGTGAACTCAAGAGACAAGGTATCACCCCATAGGCACCAAAAATGCAAAGATGGAGACAGGAGAGGAAAAATAAGACACTCCCAATGCAAAAGAAAGTAAACAGAAGACACAAAGCAATCACTGGTCATCTATATCCCCTGTGAAACCCAGCTGGGCACAAGGTCTGGGATTAGAGTCATAAGGATGGGCCCTCAGGACTTCAGGGCACAAGTATGTGGGTCTTTGTGTTCTCACATCAATGCCCACCAGACAGCATGTGTCTCAGAGGAGACAACAACAGGGTGGACAAATAACTCACCCAGGAGATGTCAGTTTCCATCCCCAACACCCAGTGGCTGGAAGGTGACCCATTAATAGAGCAGCTATGGTGGCAGGAGGGGGACTGCTCATTGGCCCAATTGCATGGCCTCCATTCACTATGGCTCTTCCACACACCCAGTCTGCCAGCATAGTCCCCTTGGCAGACCAGGCAGCTACTGGTAATTAATCTGCTACTAGGTAAATATGCTAAATTTTTTCCACCTTGGAGATGATAGCAATGCATCCTACAAAGTTGACTCTAGACATTGGATTCCTTTCCCTGAATGCTGTTCTGTAGGCAGTACCATGATCCGAAGATTTATGTAGTGCCCCTTTATCAATATCACTTCGGAATAAGGGGTTGGTCCAATTTATAGGGAAGGAGGTGTGGCAAGAATCTCATAGTGCATCCCTCTTAAGCAGTCAGCTGAACTGGTCTCCCACTTCCATTGATCATATCAATGCCATGTTTTCTTCTAAATAAAAGTGATACTTTCCCTTCCCAGCCTAAAATGCTTTGATAGTTTCCCAAAGATTCCAGGATATGGACCAAACTTCTCAGGATGTTACACAAGGTCTTTTATAACCCAGCACCAAACTCCTTCTCAGCCTCATCTTCTGATATGTCCAGCACGTTCATTCACCATTACCTTCATTCACCAAAAGCCACATTGAACCCACCCTGTTCTCTGAAAGCATCTGCCTTCTTAGGCCATAGCATTTGCATTTGCTACTCCTCTTTGGTGTATCTTTGCTTTAGCTCTCCTTCTAAACACCCACCACCACCACACCTCCCCTAAGATCTGTATGCTATTCCTGCATACCATGGCTATGTAACAAATCACCACAAATTCAGCAGCTTAAAAGAGCGTTTATGAACTCCCAGTTTCTGTGAACAGGAATGCAGGCACAGTGTACCAGTGTCCTCTCGCTCAGAGTCTCTCACAGGCTGCAACAAGGTAAAAATTCTCCCTGGGAGAAGCAGCTGTCCCATCTGGTAGGGTGTTGTGGTCTCGGGTAAACATGCTGGGAGCAGAAACCAGAAAGAAACACAAGAAGCTAGAGAACTGTCACTTACTTGATCAAGAACTCATAAGTACCTAGAAGATTCTCTAATATCCTACCTGCTGAATCAATTCTCAAAACTCCCCCTCCAAAAGAAAATTCACTTGATAGGATACATTCAGTTGCATCAAAGGCAGTCTCTTGGGTGGTTCAGTCGGTTAAGCACCTGACTCTTGGTTTTGGCTGAGGTCCTGATCTCAGGGGTGTGAGATCAAGTCCCTCATTGGGCTCAGCACTCAGCATGGAATCTGCTTGAGATTCTCTCTCCCTCTCCCTCCCCCTCCACCCCTCCCACTCGTGTTCTCTCTCTCTCTCTCTCTCAAATAAATAAATCTTTTTTTTAAGAAAAAAAAGGCCATCTCTTCCTACAGAAATGCCTAATTACATGCAAAATTCTGGAACCACTGACTTACTCTATTCAGCTAGTGGGGCATGGGATCACTGTAGGGAACAAAGAAGGGAAGACAGACCACAACACTACTGTTGTGACGTACATAGTCATCTGCCTGTAAGTTCCATCTGATAGAATTGAATGGTTTATTATTCAACTTTAGGGGACTTAGAGGAAAATCTTGTTTCATGTAAAATGCCTTCAGGTGTCACTAGATCATTTAAGATTCATTCAAAAAAAAAAAAGAAGATAGCAGGAGGGGAAGAATGAAGTGGGGAAATCAGAGGGGGAGACAAACCATGAGAGACTATGGACTCTGAGAAACAAACTGAGGATTCTGGGGTGGGGGATGGGTTAGCCTGGTGATGGGTATCAAAGAGAGCACATTCTGCATGGAGCACTGGGTGTTATATGTAAACAATGAATCATGGAACACTACATCAAAAATTAATGATGTAATGTATGGTGATTAACATAACATAATAATAAAAAAAGAAATAAGAAATAAAAATAAAATAAAAACACTTCTATCTTCATGAGAAAAAAAAGGGGGGGGAAAAGATTCATTCCTTTCAAACATACTTATTGAACACCTGCTTGGCCCAAGGGGTGGCTCTGTCCTGAGCACAGAACTGGTCTTCTTCAGCTCCCCCTTCATGAAGTGGCATGTGGTGTGAAGCACTAGAAGTGCTGCAGACTGCCCTGGTGAGTGCCCACTAACAAACGGCAGGACTCTAATTTGCTTATTTAGTCCCAAAAGATGATCCCAGAGTTTGTTTCCACTACCGAGAGCAAGTAAATAGAATAGTCTTTTTAATCCTTTTTAACCACTTTAAAATATGACTATTACTAACTTGCAGTAGTTTAACTCCCTCCAGGCAGGTACTTAAAGACAAGCATGATACCCACTCCAGGCTGGAAGAAAGCAAGCTTGCCCTTTCTTCAGAAATGCCATTTCACTGGAAATAACTGAAATTGCTTTCTCCCTAAGGAATAAATAAAATGGATTTGTATGGATTCAAACAAAGTATCTAGATTGGCAGACTCTAGATGCTTGCCCACTGAAGAAGCAGGAGGTACCAGCACAGTGTCGTGCTCACGCCAGAGTGAACTTGATAACAGGGTAGAAAGGCAGGGGACAGTGCCCAGCAGAGTTGCCAGTCCATGGTGAACTATCAGAAGTGTTCATTGCCCAAGAGACTCTGGCACCAGTGGCATGCACATGTCACTGACTTGCTCTCGAGGGAGAACCCTAGCATCACAGGGAGAACCATGGGGTCCATTTCCACTGAGTTGGAAGGGGGACCTCCACTTTGTACCTCCAAACCCCCCACCCTGCAGCTCTGGAAACAAACATGTAAAAAAGATGAAGCTGCTGAGACTAAACATCTCAAAGGTCTAGGAACCCGGCAAGTGTCTGTGGATACACAGTGTTTGATGAATTTCAGGCTAATCCCAACTCCCAGGGACCCTGAAATCAACTGCAGCCAAGGACCCACCCACACCAGCTGGAGCATGAAAGGAGCCCACAGGGTCAGGACGAATTAACCTGGGAATGTGATGACCTCGGTTTCTGAGAGGGTCAGCAGAGATTCCCAAAGTCAAAGCAAGAAGCCCCTCAGGCCACTCACCCCAGAGATGACAAAATGTCCATAGCTCTGCTGTGGCTCAGAGGGCATCTGGGGAGCCAGCCTTCCAAGCTTTATCACTTACTAACTATAGATATTGGGAAAGTTACTTAGCGCTGTGCCTCAGCTTCCACATCTATGAAATGGGAACCTTAACTGTACCTATCTCATTGAGTCACTGTGAGAGTTAAATAATTTACTGCTTGGACCAGAGTCTGGAACATAGGAAGTCTTCAAGGCAGGTTAGCTGATGCTTAGCCAAACTATCAAGAGGAACTCTCAGGAAGGACGGGTCTCTGTGCCCTGCTCAGAAGTGGAAAAAATTTGTCTGTGGGCTGCTGTGATTTGATCTTACCCTGTTCCCATGAAAGGAGTTAGCCATCAGGAAAATGCCCCATTTTCCTCTGGGAGAGTTAAAATCTCTCATAGCCATTAATTCTGGAGTCCCAAATAAAGAAATAGAACCAACATCCATGCAAGTTTAGCACCAAAAGCAACCTTCAATCTCAGGGATTCTACAGTCCAACGTTGTCTGACTTAGTTTTATCCTCCTGTTTCTAGCCCTGGATACAGACACCCTATTTACTGAGCAAAAGGATTAATCCATTTATTTTCTTAACAAGCTCAATGAATAGGGAGGGGGAGCAAGATGGTGGAGGAGTAGGAGACCTGGATTTTGTCTGGTCCCAGGAATTCAGCTAGATAGGGATCAAACCATTCTGAACACCTATGAATGCAACAAGAGATCAAAGAAGAGAATAGCAACAACTCTCTGAACAGAAAAGCAACCACTTTCTGGAAGGTAGGATGTGTGGAGAAGTGAATCCAAGGCGATATTTGGGAGGATAGACGGTGGGGGAGGGGGCCTCCGTTGGCCGCTTCTGGCAAGTGATAGAGCAGCGGAGCACAAAATTGGAACTTGTAGAAGTTGGCTCCACTGAGGGACATCACTCCAGTGGCTAAGCAGGGGTTGGAAACTTCGCTGAGACAGTGTGGTCTCAGGACCCTCAGGGTCACAGAAAGACCAGGGGGTGCCTGAGTGTGGCACAGCTCCCAGTTATCAGAGCAGGGAAGCCAGCTGCAGAGACGGAGCCAAGGAGCGGGCTCACAGCTCGGGGTTGCCATAAACCGTGATCTGCGGCACAGTCGGGCCACTGCACCTCCAGCAGGGACCCAACAAGTGGAAGATCCGGGGAGACTACTCTTCCTCCCCCGGGAGGAGCAGCATGGGAGCGCACCGCAGGGATCTGCTGGGTTTAGAGACTCCACACGGGGTCATGTGCCAGAGATAGAAACACTCAGTCACAGGCCGGGTGAGCACGGAGTGCAGCCGGAGACTGGGGAGACAGGAGGGATAGGCTGCTTTTCTCTGGGCTGAGGAGTGGGGCCTCGAGTTCTTGGCTCCTCTGGGGCAGAGATTGGGAGGCCGCCATTTCACTCTCATCCTCCAAAGCTGTACAGAAAGCTTGCAGGGAACAAAAGCTCCCGAGAGCAAACCCGAGCAGATTACTTAGCCTGGACAGGCAAGGGTGGGGCAATTCCGCCTCTGGCAAAGACATTTGGGAACCACGGCAACAGGCTCCTCCCCCAGAAGATCAGCAAGAACAGCCAGCCAAGACCAAGTTTACCGATCAATGAGAACGGGGAGGCGGGTGGCGGGGGGGAGCTCCAGCGCTAGGGGAATACTGCACATAGAATTAATGGCTTTTTTCCCATGATTCTTTAGTCTTTCAAAGCTAATTTTTTTTAACTATCTTTCTTTTTTAATTTTTCTTTTTCCCTTTTTCAACCATCATCTTCTCAATCCCTTTTTAAAAAATCTTTTTTATTTTTCACATTAGAGTCATATTCTATCCCTTCATAGTAATTACCCTTATTTTTGGTATATATATATATATATATATATGTTGTCCTCTCTTTAAAATTTTGGGATACATTTCTTCTAACAGATCAAAATATACCCTAAATATCTAGTGTATGGCTTTGTTCTAGTCTCTTGCCTGATCACATTCTCTCCCTTTTTTTTTTTAAATCCTCTTCTTTCTTTTTTCAACCAACTTCTTATCCTATAAATTCCTTTTATAAAATCTTTTATAATTTTCATCTATACAGTCATATTCCATCCCTTCATCTTATTAACCCTTATTTTTGTACATATATAAGTTTTTCTTTCTTTAAAATTTTTGGAGGCACTTTCTTCTAACAGACCAAAATATGCCCAAAATCTATGCACCAGCCTGATCATATTTGATTATATTCTTTTTTTTATCTTTTTCTTTTTCTTTTTTTTTCTCTTTTCTTTCTTTCCCTTTCTTTTCACCCGGTTTCAGGTCTCTTCTGATTTGTTTAGTGTATATTATTCTGGGCTCGTTGTTACCTTGTTAGCATTTTGTTTTCTCATTCATCTATTGTCCTCTAGAAAAAATGACAAGACAGAAAAAAAACACCTCAAAAAAAAGAACAAGAGGCAGTACCGACTGCCAGGGACCTAATCAATATGGACATTAGTAAGATGTCGGAACTTGAGTTCAGAATGATGATTTTAAAGATACTAGCTGGGCTTGAAAAAAACAAGGAAGATATTAGAGAAACCCTTTCTGGAGAAATAAAAAAACTAAAATTTAACCAAGTCAAAATCAAAAAGACTATTAATGAGGTTCAATAACAAATGGAGGCTCTAACTGCCAGGATAAATGAAGCAGAAGAGAGAATCAGCGATATAGAAGCCCAAATGATGGGAAATAAAGAAGCTGAGAAAAAGAGAGATAAACAACTACTAGATCATGAGGGCAGAATTTGAGAGATAAGTGATTCCATAAGACGAAACAACATTAGAGTAATTGGGATCCCAGAAGAAGAAGAAAGAGAGAGAGGGGCAGAAGGTATATTGGAGCAAATTATAGCAGAGAACTTCCCAAATTTGGGGAAGGAAACAGGCATCAAAATCCAGGAAGCACAGAAAACCCCTCTCAAGATCAATAAAACTAGGTCAACATCCCGACATCTATTAGTAAAACTTACAAGTTTCAGAGACAAAGAGAAAATCCTGAAAGCAGCTCAGGAGAAGAAATCTGTAACCTACAATGTAGAAACATTAGATTGGCAACAGACCCATCCACAGAACTGCAAGTGAGAAAGGACTGGCATGATATCTTCAGAGCACTAAACGAGAAAAATATGCAGCCAAAAATACTATAACCAGCTAGGCTGTCATTGAAAAAAGAAAGAGAGATAAAAAGCTTCCAGGACAAACAAAAATTGAAGGAATTTGCAAACACGAAACCAGCCCTATGAGAAATAGTGAAAGAGGTCCTCTAAGCAAAGAGAGAGCCTAAAAGTAACATAGACCAGAAAGGAACACAGACAATATACAGTAACATTCACCTTACAGGCAATACAATAGCACTAAATTCATATCTTTCAATAGTTACCCTGAATGTAAATGGGCTAAATGCCCCAATCAAAACACACAGGCTATCAGATTGGATTAAAAAAAACAAGACCCATCAATATGCTATCTGCAAGAGACTCATTTTAGAACCAAAGATACCCCCAGATGGAAAGTGAGGGGGTGGAAAAGAATTTACCATGCTAATGGACACCAAAAGAAAGTGGGGGTGGCAATCCTTATATCAGACAAATTAGATTTTAAAACAAAGAGTATAATAAGAGATGAGGAAGGACCCTATATCCTACTTAAAGGGTCTATCCAACAAGAAGATCTAACAATTGTAAATATCTATGCCCCTAACATGGGAGCAGCCAATTATATAAGCCAATTAATAACAAAAGCAAAGAAACACATTGACAACAATACAATAATAGTGGGGGACTTTAACACCCCCCCTCACTGAAATGGACAGATCATCTAAGCAAAAGATCAACAAAGAAATAAAGACTTTAAATGACACACTGGACCAAATGGACTTCAAAGATTTATTCAGATTATTCCATCCCAAAGCAACAGAATACACATTCTTCTCTAGTGCCCATGGAACATTCTCCAGAGTAGATCACATCCTAGGTCACAGATCAGGTCTCAACTGGTACCAAAAGATTGGGATCATTCCCTGCATATTTTCAGACCACAATGCTTTGAAACTAGAACTCAATCACAAGAGGAAAGTCAGAAAAAATTTCAAATACATGAGGCTAAAGAACATCCTACTAAAGATTAAATGGGTCAACCAAGAAATTAAAGAGGAATTTAAAAAAATGCATGGAAACAAATGAAAATGAAAACACAACTGTTCAAAATCTTTGGGATGCAGCACCTTTGCAAAAGCTCCTGAGAGCAAACCTGAGCAGATTACTTAGCCTGGACAGGCAAGGGCGGGGCAATTCCGCCTCTGGCAAAGACATTTGGGAACCACGGCAACAGGCCTCTCCCCCAGAAGATCAGCAGAAACAGCCAGCAAGCCAAGACCAAGTTCACCAATCAAGGATAACGGGAGAACTTCTCCGCTAGGGGAATACTGCACATAGAATTCATGGCTTTTTTTTACCATGATTCACTAGTTTTTCAAAGTTAATTTTTTAACTGTTTTTTTTTTATTTTTCTTTTGCCCTTTTTCAACCAACATCTTATCAATCCCTTTTATAAAAAAAAATTTTATTTTTCATTTTTAGAGTCATGTTTTATCCATTCATGTAGTTACCCTTATTTTTGACATATATATATAAGTTGCTCTCGCTTTAAAATTTTGAGATACAGTTTCTTCTAAAAGATCAAAATATACCCTAAATCACTAGTGTATGGCTTTGTTCTAGTCTCCTGCCTGATCACGTTCACTCCCTTTTTTTTTTCTTTTTTTGTTAGATCATCTTCTTTCTTTTTTCAAACAATTTCTTATCTTATCAATTCCTTTTATAAAATCTTTTATAATTTTCATCTTTACAATCATCTTCCATCCCTTCATTGTATCAACCCTTATTTTGTACATATATGTCTTTCTTCCTTTAAAATTTTAGGAGACACTTTCTTCTAACAGACCAAAATATGCCCCAAATCTAGTGTGTGGCACTGATCTATTCACTAGACTGATCATATTTGATCATATTCTGGTTTTTTTTTTTGGTATTTTTCTGTTTTGGTTTTTATTTTTTTCTTTTTATTTCTCTCTTTCTTTTTTCTTTCTATCCCTTTCTTTTCCCTGGTTTCTAGTCTTTTCTGATTTGTATAGAGTATATTTTCTGGGGACGTTGTTAACCTGTTAGCATTTTGTTCTCTCATTCATCTGTTCTCCTCTGGACAAAATGACAAGACGAAAAAAATCACCTCAGCAAAAAGAACAAGAGGTAGTACCGTCAGCCAGGGACCTACTCAATACGGACATTAGTACGATGTTGGACCTGGAGTTCAGAATCATGACTTTAAAGATACTAGCTGGGCTTGAAAAAAGCGTGGAAGTTATTAGAGAAACTCTTTCTGGAGAATTAAAAGAACTAAAATCTAACCAAGTCAAAATCAAAAAAGCTATTAATGAGGTGCAATCAAAAATGGGGGCACTAACTGCTAGGATAAATGAGGCAGAAGAGAGCATCAGAGAAATAGAAGACCAAATGATGGAAAACAAAGAAGCTGAGAAAAAGAGAGAGAAACAACTATTGGATCATGAGGGCAGAATTCGAGAGATAAGCGATATGATAAGACAAAACAACATTAGAATAATTGGGATCCCAGAAGAAGAAGAAAGAGAGAGAGGGTAAGAAGGTATATTGCAGCAAATAATAGCAGAGAACTTCCCTAATGTGAGGAAGGAAATAGGCATCAAAATCAAGGAGGCACAGAGAACCCCTCTCAAAATCAATAATAATAGGTCAACACCCCGACATCTAATAGTACAACTTACGAGTCTCAGAGACAAAGAGAAAATCCTGAAAGCAGCTTGGGAGAAGAGATATGTAACCTATAATGGTAGAAATATTAGACTGGCAACAGACCTATCCACAGAGACCTGGCAGGCCAGAAAGGACTGGCATGATATCTTCAGAGCACTAAAGGAGAAAAATATGCAGCCAAGAATACTATAACCAGCTAGGCTGTCATTGAAAATAGAAGGAGAGATAAAAAGCTTCCAGGACAAACAAAAACTAAAGGAATTTGCAAACACGAAACCAGCCCTCCAAGAAATCTTGAAAGGGGTCCTCTAAGTAAAGAGAGAGCCTAAAAGCAGCATAGATCAGAAAGGAACACAGACAATATACAGTAACACTCACCTTACAGGGAATACAATGACACTAAATTCATACCTTTCAATAGTTACCCTGAATGTAAATGGGCTAAATGCCCCAATCAAAAGACACAGGCTATCAGATTGGATTAAAAAACAAGACCCATCAATATGCTGTCTGCAAGAGACTCATTTTAGACCCAAAGAAACTCCCACATTGAAAGTGAGGGGGTGGAAAACCATTTACCACACTAATGGACACCAAAAGAAAGCTGGGGTGGCAATCCTTATATCAGACAAACTAGAATTTAAAACAAAGACTATAATAAGAGATGAAGAAGGACACTATATCCTACTTAAAGGGTCTATCCAACAAGAAGATCTAAAAATTCTAAATATCTATGCCCCTAACATGGGAGCAGCCACTTTTATAAGGCAATTAATAACAAAAGCAAAGAAACACATTGACAAAAATACAATAATAATGGGGAACTTTAACACCCCCCTGACTGAAATGGACAGATCATCTAAGCAAAAGATCAACAAGGAAATAAAGACTTTAAATGAAACACTGGACTAAATGGACTTCACAGACATATTCAGAACATTCCATTCCAAAGCAACAGAATACACATTCTTCTCTAGTGTCCATGGAACATTCTCCAGAATTGATCACATCCTAGGTCACAAATCAGGTCTCAACCGGTACCAAGAGATTGGGATTGTTCCATGCATATTTTCAGACCACAATGCTTTGAAACGAGAACTCAATCACAAGAGGAAAGTCGGAAAGAACTCAAATACATGGAGGCTAAAGAGCATCCTACTAAAGAATGAATGGGTCAACCAGGAAATTGAAGAAGAATTAAAAAATTTCATGGAAACCAAGGAAAATGAAAACACAACTGTTCAAAATCCTTGGGATACAGCAAAGGCAGTCCTGAGAGGAAAGTATACAGCAATACAAGCCTTTCTCAAGAAACAAGAAAGGTCTCAAATACACAACCTAACCCTACACGTAAAGGAGCTAGAGAAAGAACAGCAAATAAAGCCTAAACCCAGCAGGAGAAGAGAAATAATAAAGATCACAGCAGAAATCAATGAAATAGAAACCAAAAGAACAGTAGAAGAGATCAATGAAACTAGGAGCTGGTTTTTTGAAAGAATTAACAAGATTGATAAACCCCTGGCCAGACTTATCCAAAAGAAAAGAGAAATGACCCAAATCAACAAAATCATGAATGAAAGAGGAGAGATCACAACCAACACCAAAGACATAGAAACAAATATAAGAACATATTATGAGCAACTCTGTGCCAGCAAATTAGAAAACCCGGAAGAAATGAGTGCATTCCTAGAGATGTATCAACTACCAAAATTGAAACAGGAAGAAATAGAAAACCTGAACAGACCTATAACTACTAAGGAAATTGAAGCAATCATCAAAAAACTCCCAAGAAACAAAAGCCCAGGGCCAGATGGCTTCCCAGGGGAATTCTATCAGACATTTAAAGAAGAATTAATACCTATTCTCCTGAAACTGTTCCAAAAAGTAGAAATGGAAGGAAAACTTCCAAACTCATTTTATGAGGCCACCATTACCTTGATCCCAAAACCAGACAAAGACCCCATCACAAAGGAGAATTACAGACCAATATCCTTGATGAACATGGATGCAAAAATTCTCACCAAAATACTAGCCAATAGGCTCCAACAGTACATTAAAAGGATTTTCACCATGACCAAGTGGGATTTATCCCTGGGCTGCAAGGTTAGTTCAACATCCGCAAATCAATCAACGTGATACAATACATTAACAAAAGAAAGAACAAGAATCATAAGATCTTCTCAATAGATGCAGAAAAAGCATTTGACAAAGTACAGCATCCTTTCTTGATCAAAACTCTTCAGAGTATAGGGATAGAGGGTACATACCTCAATATCCTAAAAGCCATCTATGAAAAACCTACAGCGAATATCATTCTCAATGGGGAAAAACTGAGAGCTTTCCCTCTAAGGTCAGGAACACAGCAGGGATGTCCACTCTCACCACTGCTATTCAACATAGTATTAGAAGTCCTAGCCACAGCAATCAGACAACAAAAAGAAATCAAAGGCATCCAAATCACAGAGAGGAAGTCAAACTCTCACTCTTTGCAGATGATATGATACTGTATGTGGAAAACCCAAAAGACTCCACCCCAAAACTGCTAGATCTCCTACAGGAATTCAGGAAAGTAGCAGGATATAAAATCAATGCACAGAAATCAGTGGCATTCCTATACACCAACAACAAGACACAATAGAGACAAATCAAGGAGTCAATCCCATTTACAATTGCACCCAAAACCATAAGATACCTAGGAATAAATTTAACCATAAGAGGCAAAGGATCTGTACTCAGAAAACTATAAAATACTCATCAAAGAAATTGAAGAAGACACCAAGAAATGGAAAAAAAATTCCATACTCAAGAATTGGAAGAAAAAATATTGTGAAGATGTCAATGCTACCTAGATCAATGTATACATTCAATGCAATCCCCATCAGAATACCATCCACTTTTTTCAAAGAAATGGAGCAAATAATCCTAAAATTTGTATGGAACCAGAAGAGACCCCGAATAGCCAGAGGAATGTTGAAAAAGAAAAGCAAAGCTGGCGGCATCACAATTCCGGACGTCCAGCTCTATTACAAACCTGTCATCTTCAAGACAGTATGGTACTGGCACAAAAACAGACACAGATCAATGGAACAGAATCGAGAGCCCAGAAATGGACCCTCAACTCTATGGTCAACTAATCTTTGACAAGGCAGGAAAGAATGTCCAGTGCAAAAAAAACAGTCTCTTCAACAAATGGTGTTGGGAAAATTGGACAGCCACATGCAGAAGAATGAAACTGGACCATTTCATTACACCACACACAAAAATAGACTCCAAATGGTTGAAAGACCTAAACGTGAGACAGGAGTCCATCAAAATCCTAAAGGAGAACACAGGCAGCAACCTCTTCGACCTCAGCTGCAGCAACTTCCTCCTAGAAACATCACCAAAGGCAAGGGAAGCAAGGGCAAAAATGAACTATTGGGACCTCATCAAGATCAAAAGCTTTTGCACAGCAAAAGAAACAGTCCACAAAACCAAAAGACAACCGACAGAATGGGAGAAGATATTTGCAAATGACAGATAAAGGGCTAGTATCCAAAATCTATAAAGAACTTATCTAACTCGGGGAGCCTGGGTGGCTCAGACGGTTGGGCGTCTGCCTTCGGCTCAGGTCATAATCCTAGGGTCCTGGGATCGAGCCCCGCATCTGGCTCCCTGCTCCGTGGGAGGCCTGCTTCTCCCTCTCCCACTCTCCCTGCTTGTATTCCCTCTCGCTGTCTCTCCCTCTCTCTGTCAAATAAATAAAATCTTAAAAAAAAGAACTTATCAAACTCAACACCCAAAGAACAAATGATCCAATCAAGAAATGGGCGGAAGACATGATCAGATATTTTTCCAAAGAAGACATCCAAATGGCCAACAGACACATGGAAAAGTGTTCAACATCGCTCGGCATCAGGGAAATCCAAATCAAAACCTCAATGAGATATCACCTCACACCAGTCAGAATGGCTAAAATTAACAAGTCAGGAAATGACAGATGTTGGCAGGGAGTGAAGAAAGGGTAACCCTCCTACACTGTTGGTGGGAATGCAAGTTGGTGCAACCACTCTGGAAAACAGTATGGAGGTTCCTCAAAAAGTTGAAAATAGAGCTATCATACCATCTAGCAATTGCACTACTGGGTATTTACCCCAGAGATACAAATGTAGGGATCCGAAGGAGTACGTGCTCCCCAATGTTTATAGCAGCAATGTCCACAATAGCCGAACTGTGGAAAGAGGCAAGATGTCCATTGACAGATGAATGGATAAAGAAGATGTGGTATATATATACAATGGAAAATTTACAGCCATCAAAAGGAATGAAATCTTGCCATTTGTGACGATGTGGATGGAACTGGAGGTGTTATGCTGAGTGAAATAAGCCAATCAGAGAAAGACATGTATCATATGACCTCACTGATATGAGAAATTCTTAATCTCAGGAAACAAACTGAGGGTTGCTAGAGTGGTGGGGGGTGGGAAGGATGGGGTGGTTGGGTGATAGATATTGGGGAGGGTATGTGCTATGGTGAGCGCTGTGAATTGTGTAAGACTGTTTAATCACAGACCTCTACCTCTGAAACAAATAATACATCATATGTTAAAAAAAAAAGTTGGAGGGGAAGAATGAAGGGGGGGAATCGGAGGGGGAGATGAACCATGAGAGATGATGGACTCTGAAAAACAAACTGATGGTTCTAGAGGGGAGGGGGTGTGGGGATGGGTTAGCCTGGTGATGGGTATTAAAGAGGGCATGTTCTGCATGGATCACTGGGTGTTATATGCAAATAATGAATCATGGAACACTACATCAAAAACTAATGATGTAATGTATGGTGATTAACATAACATAAAAAAACAAGCTCAGTGAACAATCAACAAATATTTATTAATCAAATAAATGACACCAATGGGTGTTTGATGTTTTTGCTAGGTATTTGGAGGCAGCAAAATTTGGGGAGATAGAAATAATTTATAGTTTATTTGGAAAATAAAATTAAAATACAATATATGACCAAGGATTTATGTGAGAAGACAACTGAGACTCACACTGTAATCTCCCTCCATCTTAAGTTATTTTTTTAGATTTATTTATTTATTCATTTGAGAGAAAGAGAGCTTATGAGTGGCAGGGAAGGGCAGAGGGAGAGGGAGAGAGAGGGGTAGAGAAGCAGACTCCCTCCTGAGTACAGAGCCTGAGGAGGGTCTCGATCTCATGACCCTGAGATCATGACCTGAGCCAAAATCAAGAGTTGGATGCTTAAGCTACTGAGCCACCCAGGTGCCCCCTAAATTAGTTTTTAAGTTATTTTAAAGATATAACTATGTTCAAAACACCTGAACACATTGGTCCCCTGCAATGAGATTGCACATTGTTGGGGTATGGGGCATGGGGGTGACACCAGAGTGCAGAAGGTCCAAATTTACAGAACTCCAGGAAGGTACAGGGAGGCAAGTCAGCAAAAGATAAGCCAAACCACTCACTTCTCAATGGCTATATCCATGCTCCCTACCAGCTCACCCCCAGGCAAGGACCCCGAACCTGCCTACACAAGAGCTGCTTCCAGCCCAGGCTTTCTCTTAAGGAAGCAAGCACACAACAGCTGCTTATCGAAACTCCAAAGCACACGAGAAAAAAGTTGATAAGAAAAACGTTCAACAAATGCAACAGTCAAGGTAGAAACGTTCTACTGACAAAACACAAATAGAACAACACAAAAATGACTTTTAAATAAGTATATTTAATTTTCTCAAGTAAGTAATATTAAAAAACAAGTACAAAAGTAGGTTTAAAATAGGTAATTATGATTAAGAACAGATGGATATGAAAAATATCAAATAGAAATTCTGAAAATAAAAATTAGAAACATCAAAATAGCTCAACAGACAAGAATGCCTCCACAGGATTTGATAAAATAGAGGATTAAAGTTTAGATAAAGGCAACATATAACCCAGCGTTGGATTGATTGAGACTGACTAGAGAGACAATCAGAACCCAGAAAAGAAAGAGATCTCTGTGATTGAAGTTGTTTCTGGAAGTTTCTGGAAGAAATGACTTGACCCAGTCCTGGCTGCCCCTAACAGAAAGCCACCTAAAACTGAATGAATTGCAGGTGTATATTCTAGAGTGTTGCTCCCCATGGCTTTACAGTCTTTTGCAACAAAACCCTCAAAGTTCAAAAAGCAACAAAACTCTTTAAATGAAAATAGAAAATGCACTGAAGATGGGGAGGTAGCCCTCATGCACTGCTCGTGGGGATTTGACATAGAGCAACCACTGTGGAGAACAGTATGGAGGTTCCTCACAAATATTAAACATACAATTACTATATCATCCAACAACTCCACTTCTGGGTATTTACCGAAAAGAATTGAAAGCAGGGACCTAAACAGATATTTGTACACCCACATTGATAGCAGCAATATTCACAGTTGCCAAAAGGTGGAAACAACCCAAATGTCTATCAACAGATGAATGGGTAAACAAAATGTAAGACAGATACTTAGGTAGATATGATGGAGTGTTACTCACCTTAAAGAAAGAAAAAAACCTCTGACCCAAGGTACACTGTGGATGAACTTTGAGGACATTATGTTCAGTGAAATAAGCCAGACACAAAGAGACACATAGTGTATAATTCCAAGTATATGAGGGATCTAAAGCAGTCAAATCCATAGAGACAGAAAGTAGAATGGTGATTGCCAGGGAATGGGGGAGGGGTGGAATGAGTAGTTAGGGTTCAATGGGTCTAGAATTTCAGTTTGGGAAGATGAAAAAGTTCTGGACATCGATGCTGGTGATGGTTGCACAACATTGTGAATATACTTAATGCCACTGAACTGCATGTTTAAATATAGTTAAAATGGTGAATTTTGTTATATATTTTACCACAATAAAATAAAGAAAAAAATTGCATACCAAACACCATTAGATACAACTCAAATGTCTTCTAAGTGATACATACTAAGCCAGCTCCCTCACCTGTCTCAAACCTCATGTTATGCCAGCATCAGTAAAAAGTTGGCTGTTTCAGTAAAAGTCAAAGGAAGCCATCTTGAAAAAACTTTCTGCTGTAATGTAGAATTTTAACAGTTCTAACAGGTAGAATCTTAAAACCCAATATGATGTTAAATATTTATATAGAGTTTGATTATAGATACTATGTATGTATTTATATCCTATCTCCTGTATGTACATATTGTAAAATAAAAACAAAAGAATATTTTTAAGGAGAAAAATAAAGAGATGTTAGATATTATACTGGCATTATTTACTGAAGTTGAACTTACCTATACCTAAGATCCTACGAATTCATTCATAAATTTGTCATTTTGGAGACAAACCATGAGAGACTATAGACTCTGAGAAACAAACTGAGGGTTCTAGATGGGAGGGGGGTGGGGGGATGGGTTAGCCTGGTGATGGATATTAAGGAGGGCACATACTGCATGGAGCACTGGGTATTATGGGAAAACTATGAATCATGGATCACTACATCAAAAACTAATGATGTATTGTACGGTGAATAACATAACATAATAAAATAAAATAAAATTTAAAAAATAAAAAATAAATAAATTTGTCATTTTTAAAAATTCCAACCAGAGCCATTGCTGTTCACTGAGAAAAATCATCTGAAAGCCACACTGAGCGCTCACTCTGGACCATGAACCTGGGACCTGGGACTCCCCTTTCTTCCAGACAGAGGGGGCTGCAGTCAAGCTTAGCTTCCCATATTCTATGGACTGAATGCTTGTGTTCCCCTAAAATTCATATGTTGAAACCCTAAGCTCCAATGTGATAGTATTGGGAGGCAGGTCCTTAGGAAGATGATTCAGTCATGAAGGTGGAGCCCTCATGATGAAATTAAGGCCCTTATAAAGAGAAAGTGACCTGAGCTGCTCTCACTCAAGTGCTCACGCTCGCTCGCTCTCTCTCTCTCTCTCTGCCAAGTGAGGACACACCAGAAGGTAGCTGTCTGTGAACCAACATGGCCTTCCCCCAGGAATCTGATCATGCAGGCACCCTGATCTCAGACTTCCCAGACTCCAGAACTATAAAAAATAAATGCTATTTAAGCCATCCAGTCTATAGTATTTTGTTAGAGCAACCTGAACTAAGTCACCATAAAACCAGTGGCTTCTTCCTGCCAGCAGGAGGGATTGTGTGTCCTCATGGACTCAGAGGATCCTGACAGCCCCTGTTTAATAGCTTGAGCCCAGCCTGTCTGTGGGGAAGTACATATGCCTCAAGGTTGCCCTATAAAAAGGAAGAATAATGGGGGCAAATCCTTCCCCTGAAACACAAAGTCTGGAAAACCTACCAGGGTCTGCCTCACAGTGGGATGAGGGATAGGGAGGGCTTTTTTCTTGACTACACTTGGTCCGTTTCATTGTCTCTCTCTCTCTAAGGAAGCTAATTTCCTAATCTCTGCCATGAGACTGCAGAACTCATCAGGCCTGGTGCACAACACCAGGGTGTTTGGCACTCGATTCTCTCCTCTGTCAGTAGTAACAGCTGGGGATCAGCACATCTTCCTGTGACAGGAAGTTCTGGGAGAAGGCTAAGTCCCTGTCTGCCAATTTCTGAATTCAGCATGCACTCACCTGGCATCACAATCACTCTAAAACTTGATGAGAATACTAATACTCTCTAATGCTGGCATGATTACTGCATACTCTTCTCCCACTCTCCCTTCATTCATCATCTGGCTTTACATGGACAGTATATTGAAATAAAAGTTGCCAAGAAGGGGAAAGACCCAGGACAAGATAATATTAATAATATTGACTGTTAATTATAAGCCAAAAATAAGACTACATTTTTCTGTTATTTCTTTTTCTTTTTGTCATTAAATATACATGCAGAAAAGTACATAACAGAATTACATTTTAAAGAATAATTATAAAGCAAACCCTTCTATAACTACCAGTCAGGTCAAGCAATTATGTGCCAGAGCCCCAGAAGTCACTCCTCCCTCCTGCATCCTTCCCAGACCACTACTCAGTCCACCTTGGAGGTTACCTACCCCTTTATGATGTTAGTTTCCTGGCTGTCTTCCTAGTTTTATCACATCTGTATATATACCCCTACCTGATGTACTCTGACTTTGCCTGGTTTTGAAAGTCATGTAAATGGAATCAGTCTTACCATATGATTTTTGTGTGCACATGTGTTAGTTAATGTCTCGCTAGTTTTGTGCAATATCATGTTTGTGAGATTTATCCATTTTTTCATTCTCATTAATGTGTAAGACTTCACTGACTGTATTTATGAATGAATTTGATGAGCATTAGGTATGGGTATGTTCAACTTCAGTAAATAATGCCAAACTATTTCCCAAGGTGGTTGAATAAGTTCATCTGCCTGCCAGCAGTGTCTGAGAGTTCCTGCTGCTTCATAGTTCATCAACACTTGGTGTTATCAGCCATTTGAGTTTTACCCATCCATCCAGTGAGTGTGTAATAGAATCTCATGGTGGTTTGAATTTGCCTTTTCCTGATTACCAATGAGTTGATTATCCTTTCATGTCCATTAGCTTGAAATACATGTTCAAGCCTTTTGCCGATTTCTCCTTTGGGCTTTCCATCCATTCATTTGTAGGAGCTCCTTATACATTTTTAATACTTTCTCTTTTTCAGATACATATGTCCGTAGTATCTTCTCCTACTAGATGGAATTGTCTCTTCACTCTCTTTAATGGAGTCTTTTGATAAAATTTGCACCTAATTATAATGTATTCAATTTTATCAATATTTCTCCTTTTGGCTAGTGGATTTTGCATCTTTTTACGAAATTCTTCCCTATGCCCCAGGTTATAAAGATTCTCTTTTAAGACTATCTTCTAAATGTTTTCATTTGCTTTTTACACTTATGTCTTTAATCCACCCAGAATTGATTTTTGTGCATGATGTGAGGTCCACTAAGTCCAATGGTCCCAGCATCATTTACTAAAAAGGCTGTTCTTCCCCACACTGTTTTGTAGTACCAACTCTCTCATATAACAAGTGTCAACATGTGCCTTGGTCTCTAATTTTTAGGGCCCTCTATTATGAATTTTCAAGCCACGGCTCCCCTACACAAACATTTCTCTTATGACTTACCATACTTTTATAATGTCCTAATACCTGGTAGGACCAGTAATCCTACCTCCTCTGCTTCTCCAAGTGTGTCTTGGCTGTTCTTTGTCTTCTGCATTTCCATATAAATCTTAGAATGAGCCTCTCAGAATTTTTTTTAATGCCCTGCTAGATTTTTATTAGAATTATACAGGCTCAATATATCAATATTGAATCTTTTAATCCATGACTATAGCATATCTTTCCATTGTTTTAAGTCAATTTAAATCATGTTGTATAGTTTTCTGCATAGAGGTCTCACACATCCTTTGCTATTTGACTCCTAGATTCTTCACACTCTTCAATGCTTTGAGAAATGGCACCTTTTTTTATTTTTCTAATTCTTTAATTTGGTAAAAAAGAAAAACGATTGATTTTTATGTTTTTTTAATGTACCAAGAAACTCAGAACCTCTTTTTTTTATTTTAATGATTTATTGTTAGGTAAACTTTTTTTCATAAAAAAATCCAAGATTTCAATAAATGTGTATGAATGGCTATATATGGAATTTATTTTTAATACTGGTAGAATGGGGTAGTTATAACTAATAAATAGCCTAATGGTCTCACTGTCTGTGAAGGTTAATGTGCTATAATGAGAACTATTTTCACAAAATATCAGCAAGTTACACAAACATATTACATACCATACACATTAATTTTTATTTATAAGAATGTGATCTGCTAATCAGCTTCCTATAATTCTATAACATTTAAATCATTCCCCTGGAGACTGTAGTTCCTTCTAAGGATTGGTAGAACAAGCATTGACTGAGAGTCTACCATGTGCCAGACATATCACATGCTTCCTTTCATTTAATTTTTACAGTGATCACCTGAGAAAGCAAGTACATAATTTGCCTGAGGTCCCACAGCAACTGAGTGACCAAGTTAGGATTTCAGTCCATAGAGTAACAATCCCTTCCACTGCTTGTGCCTTTGTCACCCACCAGCTCTTCAGCAGACCTAGGAGAACCAAAGGGTCCCGCTCCACCGCCCAGCCCTCTGCACACACCACCATGTGCCATTGGTCTCTGGCATGGGACCTTTAAGGACATGCTAGCTTTGAATAATATTTCAATATTCTACACCTTGTTATGGTATGAGAAATAATACAGAAATAGAGATATATAGATGTAGATATGTAAGGACATACAGAAGTAGAACTAGAGATAGAAATAGAGGCAGAGACAAAAATAGAGAAATAGAGATCATGTTGGCCTTTGTGCAGTAAACAGTGACGGCCTGACTGCTATCCTTTGAAAGACCTACTTACAAGGTTGAAAGACCTTCAGCCACATTCTGAAAACCTGGATTTCGGGAGTGTTCCCATCACCCTAATAAGGGTTGCTCACTGTGCTGAAACCGTTTATACAAATAATGTGGTTTATGCTGAACATCTGCTTTCCTCTGGGGAGTCTAGAATTTCGGTACTTGCTAAGCAGTCCCCAATAAAAACTCTGGGCATTGAGCCTCTAATGAACTTCCCTTTCAGACAACATTTCACATGTGCTGTCACATCTCATTACTGCGGAAATTAAGTGTGTCCTGCAGAACTCCACTGGGAAATGTCCCTTTGTAGTCTTGTAGTCTTGCACTTGGTTCCCCTGGACTTTGCCCCATGAGCCTTTCCCTTTGTTGATCTTGCTTTGTATCCTTTCACTGTAATAAATCACAGTCATGAATATCACTGAATATCATTGTATACTCCATGATTCCTTCTAGTGAATCAGGGAAATTGGGAGTCATCGTCAGGACCTCCAATGCAGCTCACCTCTCCATCCAGTGAATATTAAGGTCCAATACACTTGCCAGAGGTTTCATCTCTAAACAACAGAGATTTTTTTTAAACTATATTAACAAGCATCAAGTTTTTGTCACTCTGAATAAAAATTACCTTTCTGAAAGGCTTAACCTGTGGTTCTGATGGGATTTTTCCTGGACAAGTTGTTTCCCAGATCTCTGAAGGCCTACCTTTGATCCTCTGTTCAGCAATGACAGTGTTTCCTTAATGTCCTCCCCTCATGGTTTCTTTGTTCCATCTCCACTTGTCTCACTCCTCTGAACATCTTTTTTATTTTTTTTTAAGATTTTATTTATTTTTTGACAGAGAGACAGTGAGAGAGGGACTATAAGCAGAGGGAGTGGGAGAGGGAGAAGCAGGTTTCCCATTGAACAGGGAGCCCGATGCAGGGCTCAATCCCAGAACCCTGGGATCATGACCTGAGCCAAAGGCAGACGCTTAATGACTGAGCCACCCTGCGCCCCTGAACATCTTTTTTAGAGAATATATTTGCACACAGTTGTTAGAGAACACAGAAGAGATCCTTGTACCCTTTATCCAGCTTCCTCCATTGTAACATTTTACAAGGCTTCTGTACAGTATCACAACCAGTATCTGCACATTGTTAGAATCCACCCATCTCATTCAGATTTCCCCAGTTTTATTTGCACATTGTGCATGTGTTAAGTTCTATACAATTGTATCATCAGTTTAGGTTAACACACCCACAACCCCAGTCAAGATACTGAACAGTTCCAACCACACAAGGACCGCTCATGATGTCCTTTATAACCACATCCAATTTCCTCTTCCCCTGAAAACCATTAATCTGTTCTCCACTTCTAAAACTCTGCCATTACAAATGTTATATAAATGTACTCATACAGTATGTAACTTTTGGAGAGATTTACTCACCACTATTCCCTGGAGATTTATCCAGGTTGTGGTGCATATCTGTACCTTGTTTTCATTGCTGAGTAGTATTCCACGATATGGCTGTTTCACAGTTTATTTATCCATTCACCTGTTGAAAGACATCTGGGCTGATTCCAGTTTAGGCACTTACAGACAATGCAGCTATAAACATCTGTGTGCAGGCTTTTGTGTAAAAATAGGTTTCTATTTCTCTGGAATAAATTGCTGGGTCAGATGGTAGGTGTATGCTTAGTTTGTTAGGAAGCTGGAAAATTGTTTTCCAGGGTGAATATACCATTTTAGATTCCTACCAGCAATGTGTGAGTGATCCAGTTTTTCCTGCTATTGATTTTTTTAAATTCCAGATTCCCATTTTGAGTGACTGATGGATGTAGTTACAAGTCACTTTCAAACCATGTTACACATCTTGAAAATATATGGGTGGGATGCTTCAACTGTATCCACACCTGTCCTTCCCAGAGCATTGCCACCTCTATTGGAATTCCTAGATTAATTGTCTTCCTTACTAGGCTATCAATTCTCAGGGGACAAGAACTGCAATGGTCTCGTCTGCCATCCCATCCCCAATATCTAACACTGCCTGCACATAGTAGTGCTCAATTCAATTTTTGGTGGTTGAACGGACAGTCCCAACCTCAAAAGCCCATTCAATACAGAATAACGTATTGGCTGCCTCATTTTGCTTGCCATGAGGAAACCAAGTATGGATGCAGAGACAATATAAATATATTCACATGTTCACTTGCAAAACTTAGATCTCCACATGCGTGCCCTACCTAATAACCTGGTTTAACAGCTTAATAATAGTCTCTAGAATGAGTGATGTCTAACACAATTGTTTCCTGGACTTCCAAATGCTATTTTATGTTATTAAACTTCTTTTCATGCTAGGAGACATTTCATAGTTCCAAAGGAAAGAGTTCACTATCATCCTAGAAATGGAGAAATGTCTACTTTAAAATGGTGAAAATGGTAAATTTTATATTATATATATTTGCCACAAGAAAAGGAAAGTAGAAGCTGGGCAGGAGAAAGGAGTAGAATGAATGATCAACATTAGTTAAGTATATCTTTTGCCTAAACCAGAATTTACCCATGTGAAAACTTTGAGCCTTGTTTCTTCATGTATAAAATGTTAATCACAGTGAGAGATCACAGTGTTGGGAGCGGGGGAAAGGAGATGCATAAAATTGAATGCATGATCTAATTCCTGACCAGGACCTTGGACACTTCTAATTAATCTGAGTGCCTAAACCCCAGGCCAGGGATTCATGTAAGGCAAGAATCAGACCAGGATGCTGCTAACTCTTTCCAAGGAGGCCTGTGTCCTCCCATTCACCACTGATTCCAGAGGTTTAATATCCTTGTGAAAGCAAGATGAGTAAATAAATGAAAAGCTTAGAAAAATGACTGGAAAATAGTAAGCATGTGTACTAGGGTAGTCCAGAGAAACAGAACCAATAGGGTGTGTGTCTGTGTGTGTGTGTGTGTGAGAGAGAGAGAGAGGGATTTTAGAGAATTGGCACAGGCAATCATGAAGTCTTAGTCTGAAATCTGTAGGACCAGTTAGCAAGCTGGAGACCAGGCAAGAGTTGATGCTGCAGCTTGAGTCCAAAGGCAGCCTAGGGGCAGAATTTCTTCTTCCTCAGGGATCTCAGTCTTTCCACCTAAGGCCCTCAACTGCTTGGATGAGGCCCACCCACATTATGGAGGGCAATCTGTTATACACAATCTACTTATTTAATTGTTAACTCATCCAAAAAGTACCCTCACAGTGACTTCTAGGCTGTTTGACCAAAACTGGATGCCATAACCTAGCTAGGTCAACATAAAATTAACCACCACTGCATGATATAGGTGGGATTCACTGAGCATAAGATTCACTGCAGGTCTCAGAAGTCCTGAATTTTAGACTCCTAACTCCAACTCCCCCTGCTACCCTTCTCCAAGATCTTTTCACTGAGCCCCTGCTCCATGCAAATAAACCCCAGTAAATCTGTGCTCCAAATTCTCCCATCCACTCCTTGTCTCTACAGAGATTCAGCCTTCCTAAGGTTCAGACCCACTAGGAGCTTCTTTTTTTTTTTTTCACTTTTAAATGTAGTGTTTATTTTTATTTTTTTATTCCAAATTTTTATTTAAGTTCTATTAGTTATCATACAGTGTAATATTGGTTTCAGGAGTAAAATTTAGTTATTCATCACTTACATATAACATCTAGTGCTCATCACAAGTCCCTCCTTAATACCCATCACCCATTTAGCCCATCCCCTACCCACCTTCCTCAATCAACCCTCAGTTTCTTTTCTATCATCTATTGTTAAGAGTCTCTTGTGGTTTGTTTCCCTCTCTCTTTTTTTCCCCTTACCATATGTTCATTTGTTTTGTTTCTTGAATTCCACATGAGTAAAATCATATGGTATTTGTACCCTCTATTTCCATCCGCATTGTTGCAAATGGCAAGATTTCATTCTTTTTCAAGGCTGAGTAATATTCCATTGTATATAAATATCTATACCACATCTTCTTTATCCATTCATTAGTTGTTGGACATTTTGGATTTTTTCCATAGTTTGGCTATTGTTGGTAATGTTGCTATAACCATTAGGGTGCATGTATCCCTTTGAATCTGTACTTTGGATCCTCTAGGTAAATACCTAGTAGTGCAATTGCTAGATCACAGGGTAATTCCATTTTTAAATTTTTAAGGAACCTCCATACTATTTTCCAAAGTGGCTGCACCAGTTTGCATTCCCACCAAAAACTGCAAGAGGGTTCTTCTTTGTCCACAACCTCACCAACATCTGTTGTTTCCTGTGCTGTTAATTTTAGCCATTCTGACAGGTGTGAGGGGGTTTTGATTTGTATTTCCCTGACAATGAGTGATGTTGAGCATTTTTTCATGTGTTTGTTAGCCATCTGGATGTCTTCTTTAGGAAAATGTCTATTCATGTCTTCTGCCCATTTCTTAATTGGATTATTTGTTTTGAGGGGTGTTGAGTTTCATAAGTTCTTTATAGGCCTTGGATACTAGCCCTTTATCAGATATATCATCTGCAAATATCTCCTTCCATTCTGTAGTCTGCCTTTTAGTTTGGTTGATTGTTTCCTTTGCTGTGCAGAAGCTTTTTATCTTCATTAAATCCCAGTAGTTCATATTTGCTTTTGTTTCCCTTGCCTCCCGTGACATGTCTAGTCAGAAATTGCTATGGCTGCTGTCAAAGAGGTTACTGCCTGTGTTCTCCTCTTGGATTTTAATGGTTTTCTGTCTCACATTTAGGCCTTTTATCCATTTTGAATTTATTTTTGTGTACGGTGTAAGAGAGTGGCCCAGTTCCATCTTCTACATATCACTGTCCAGTTTTCCCAATGGAGAGACTGTCTTTTTTCCATTGGATATTCTTTCCTGCTTTGTCGAAGATAAATTGACCATAGAGTTGTGGGTCCTTTTCTGGGTTCTCTGTTCTGCTCCATTGATCTATGTGTCCTTTTTTGAGCCAGTGACATACTGTTTTGATGACCACAGCTTTGTAATATAGCTTGAAGTCTGGAATCGTGATGCCCCCAGCTTTGCTTTTCTTTTTCAGGATTGCTTTGGCTATTCGGGGTCTTTTGTGGTTCCATATACACTTTAGGATTGTGTGCTTTAGCTCTGTGAAAAAATGCTGGTGGTATTTTCATAGGAATTGCATTAAATGTGGAGATTGCTTTGGATAGTACAAACATTTTAACATAATTATTTGTTCTTCCAACCCTCTTCACTTTCTTTCATAAGTCTTCTGTAGTTTTTAGAGTACAGATCTCTTACCTCTTTGGATAGTTTTATTCTTAGAACTCTTAACAGTTTTTTTGTAAATGAGATCCATTCCTTGATTTCTTTTTCTGCTGCTTCATTATTGGTGTATAGAAATGCAACAGATTTCTGTACATTTATTTTATATCTTGTGACGTTACTGAATTCATGTATTAGTTCTACCAATTTTTAGTGGTCTTTTGGGTTTTCTAAATAGAGTATCATGTCTTCTGCAAAGAGTGAAAATTTGACTTCATCCTTGATGATTTGGATGCCTTTTATTTCTTTTTGTTGTCTGATTGCTGAGGATAAGGCTTTCAGTACCATGTTAAATACTAATGGTGAAAGAGGACATCGCTGCCTTGTTCCTGAACTTAGATGAAAATTTCTCAGTTTTTCCCCATTAAGGATGATATTAGCTGTGGGCCATTCATATATGGCCTCCATGATGTTGAGGTATGTTCCATCTATACCTACTTGGCTGAGGGGTTTTATCAAGAATAGATGCTGTAGGGGGGGCGGAGCAAGATGGCAGAGGAGTAGGAGACCTGGATTTCCTCTGGTCTCAGGAAATCAGCTGAATAGGGATCAAACCATTCTGAATACCTACGAACTCAACAGGAGATCGAAGAAAAGAATAGCAACAACTCTCTGAACAGAAAAGCAACCACCTTCTGGAAGGTAGGACATGCGGAGAAGTGAATCCGAGGCAATACTCAGGAGGATAGACGGCGGGGGAGGGGGTCTCCGTGGCCGCTTCTGCCAAGTGATAGAGCCACAGAGCACAAAATCGGAACTTTTAGAAGTCAGCTCCACTGAGGGACATCGCTTCAGTGGCTGAGCGGGGGGTGAAACCCTCGTGGGACAGTGTGGTCTCAGGACCCTCGGAGTCACAGAAAGACCGGGGGTGCCTGAGTGCAGCAGAGCTCCCAGGTATCAGAGCGGGGAAGCCAGCTGCAGAGACGGAGCCGAGGCATGGGCTGCCAGCTCAGGGTTGCCATAAACTGTGATCTGCAGCCCAGTCGGGCCACTGCTCCTCCAGCAGGGACCCAACAAGCGGCAGATCTGGGGAGACTCCCCTTCCTCCCCAAGGAGGAGTGGCACAGGAGCGCACCACAGGGATCTGCTGGGTTTGGAGACTCCAAGCCGAGTCAGGTGCCAGAGATAGAAACGCTCGGTCACAGGCCGGGTGAGCACGGAGTATGGCTGGAGACCAGGGACACGGGACTGACTGACTGCTTTTCTCTGGGGGCACACTGAGGAGCGAGGCCCCAAGTTCTCGACTCCTCCTGGCAGAGATTGGGAGGCCACCATTTTCACTCTTGTCCTCCAAAGCTGTACGGAAAGCGTGCAGGAAACAAAAGCTCCCGAGAGCAAACCCGAGCAGATTTCTTAGCCTGGACCAACAAGGGCGGAGCAATTCCGCCTCCAGCAAAGACATTTGGGAACTGGCAACAAGCCCCTCCCTCAGAAGATCAGCACGAACAGCCAGCCAAGACCAAGTTTACCGATCAAGGAGAATGGGAGAACTCCAGCGCTAGGGAAATAGTGCACATAGAATTCATGGCTTTTTTACCATGAGTCATTAGTTTTTCAAAGTTAATTTTTTTAACTGCTTTTTTTTTGAATTTTTCTTTTTCTTTTTCAAACAACATCTTATCAATCCCTTTTTTTAAAAAAATTTTCTTTTTCATTTTTAGAGTCATATTCTATCCCTTCAGAGTAGATACCCTTATTTTTGGCCTATATATATAACTGTTCTCTCTTTAAAATTTTGATATACACTTTCTTCTAACAGAACAAAATATACCCTAAATCACTAGTGTATGGCTTTGTTCTAGTCTCCTGCCTGATCACATTCTCTCCCTTTTTTTTTCTTTTTTTTTTTAAATCTTCTTTCTTTTTTCAAATGACTTCTTATCTTATCAATTCCTTTATAAAATCTTTTATAATTTTCATCTTTACATTCATCTTCTATCCTTTCATTGTATCAACACTTATTTGTACATATATTAGTCTTTCATTCCTTAAAATTTTAGGAGGCACTTTCCTTGACAAAAATACGCCCAAAATCTAGTGTGTGGCACTGATCTATTCACGAGACTGATCATATTTGATCATATTTTATTTTTTGTTTCATTTTGTTCTGTTTTTGTTGGTTTTTATCTTTTTCTTTTTTTTTCTTTTTTCTTTTCTCTTTCCTTTTTCTTTCTTTCCCTTTCTTTTCCCCCGGTGTCAGGTCTTTTCTAATTCATTAGAGTATATTTGCTGGGGACCTTCTTAACCTGTTAGCATTTTGTTCTCTCATTCATCTATTCTCCTCTGGACAAAATGAAAAGACGAAAAAATCACCTCAGCAAAAAGAACAAGAGGTAGTACCGTCAGCCAAGGACCTACTCAATACGGACATTAGTACGATGTCAGACCTGGAGTTCAGAATCATGACTTTAAAGATACTAGCTGGGCTTGAAAAAAGCATGGAAGTTATCAGAGAAACCATTCCTGGAAAAATAAAAGAACTAAAATCTAACCAAATCGAAATCAAAAAGTCTATTAATGAAATGCAATCAAAATGGGGGCGTTAACTGCTAGGATAAATGAGGCAGAAGAGAGAATCAGCGATATAGAAGACCAAATGATGGAAAACAAAGAAGCTGAGAAAAAGAGAGAGAAACAACTATTGGATCACGAGGGCAGAATTTGAGAGATAAACGATACCATAAGATGAAACATCATTAGAATAATTGGGATCCCAGAAGAAGAAGAAAGAGAGAGAGGGGCAGAAGGTATATTGGAGCAAATTATAGCAGAGAACTTCCCTAATGCGGGGAAGGAAACAGGCATCAAAATCCAGGAAGCACAGAGAACCCCTCTCAAAATCAAAAAATAGGTCAACACCTCGACATCTAATAGTAAAACTTACGAGTCTCAGAAACAAAGAGAAAATCCTGAAAGGAGCTCAGGAGAAGAAATTTGTAACCTACAATGGTAGAAACATTAGATTGGCAACAGACCTATCCACAGAGACCTGGCGGGCCAGAAAAGACTGGCATGATATCTTCAGAGAACTAAAGGAGAAAAATATGTAGCCAAGAATACTATATCCAGCTAGGCTGTCATTGAAAATTGAAGGAGAGATAAAAATCTTCCAGAACAAACAAAAACTAAAGGAATTTGCAAACACGAAACCAACCCTACAAGAAACATTGAAAGAAGTCCTCTAAGCAAAGAGAGAGCCTAAAAGCAGCATACACCAGAATGGAACACAGACAATATACAGTAACAGTCACCTTACAGGCAATACAATGGCACTAAATTCCTATCTTTCAATAGTTACCCTGAATGTAAATGGGCTAAATACCCCAATCAAAAGACACAGGCTATCAGATTGGATTAAAAAACAAGATCCATCAATATGCTGTCTGCAAGAGACTCATTTTAGACCCAAAGAAACTCCCACATTGAAAGTGAAGGGGTGGAAAACCATTTACCATTCTAATGGACACCAAAAGAAAGCTGGGGCGGCAATCCTTATATCAGACAAATTAGATTTTAAAACAAAGACTGTAATAAGAGATGAGGAAGGACACTATATCCTACTTAAAGGGTCTATCCAACAAGAAGATCCAACAATTGTAACTATCTATGCCCCTAACATGGGAGCAGCCAATTATACAAGGGAATTAATAACACAAGCAAAGAAACACATTAACAACAATACAATAATAGTGGGGGACTTTAACACCCCCCTGACTGAAATGGACAGATCATCTAAGCAAAAGATCAACAAGGAAATAAAGACTTTAAATGACACACTGGACCAAATGGACTTCACAGACATATTCAGAACATTCCATCCCAAAGCAACAGAATACACTTTCTTCTCTAGTGCCCATGGAACATTTTCCAGAATAGATCACATCCTAGGTCACAAATCAGGTCTCAACCGGTACCAAGAGATTGGGATTGTTCCCTGCATATTTTCAGACCACAATGCTTTGACACTAGAACTCAATCACAAGAGGAAAGTTGGAAAGAGCTCAAATACGTGGAGGCTAAAGAGCATCCTACTAAAGAATGAATGGGTCAACCAGGAAATTAAAGAAGAATTAAAAATATTCATGGAAACCAATGAAAATGAAAACAAACGGTTCAAAATCTTTGGGATATAGCAAAGGCAGTACTGAGAGGAAAGTATATAGCAATACAAAACTTTCTCAAGAAACAAGAAAGGTCTCAAATACACAACCTAACCCTACACGTAAAGGAGCTAGAGAAAAAACAGCAAATAAAGCCTAAACCCAGCAGGAGAAGAGAAATAATAAAGACCACAGCAGAAATCAATGAAATAGAAACCAAAAGAACAGTAGAACAGATCAACGAAACTAGGAGCTGGTTCTTTAAAAGAATTAACAAGATTGATAAACCCCTGGCCAGACTTATCCAAAAGAAAAGAGAAATGACCCAAATCAACAAAATCATGAATGAAAGA